>NC_041385.1:353131777-353149117 GCF_002162155.2 Triticum dicoccoides | reverse complement strand
CTCTCCCTCGCCCTCATCCTCTCCCCCTCCTCTGTCCTCCTCACCCGAACGGAGCCGCCGCCACCAACGAGAACCACCGTGGCCACCGGCCACCCCACGCCTCACCGACGCCCCAGGAAGCTCTGCCTCGACCTACTCATCCTCCCCACCACTCCAAGCAACACCAGGAGCCCTGCAGTGACGCCATCGCCGCCATCTTCACCGACGGGCATCGAAGATCGCCGGCCCGATTCTCCGTCTCCAGGTCGCCCCCGAGCCCACTGAGACGCGCTCTGCAACCATAGTGAGCTCATGGACCGATTCCCCCTCCTCTCTTGCTCGCGTTCTTGCTCTAGCCCCGTTCCCCACCTCCGCCGAAGCTCGCCGCCGCCACGGCCGACGAGCTCCATGCTCCTGAGCTCGTCCGCTCGCCCGAGCATCACCAGCGTGCTCGCCGCGCTCCTGTGAACCTGCAGCACCCACGGGTTCTCCCTGTTGTGCACCGTAGCACCGTTTCCGCCAACGCCCGAGGTCCGGCAGCCGTGAGCTCGACGCCGGCGAGCATTACGGCCACCCCAGCTCGCCCCGGTTGCACTGTTGGATGCGCGGGATCGCCAGCTTCCCGTAGAGCCCAGCGGCGCCTCGAATGGCTCCCTGTATCGCAATTCCGAGCCGCCCCGCCGCTACTGTCGTCGCCGGTGACATGTCGCCGGCAGGTTTGACCTGATCGGCCAAGGGGTTGACCCCCCCTGACGTGTGGGCCCAGGCGCCTGCCTAATTAGTGTTAGGTTAGTTAGTGCTAATTAACTTAGTTAATTAGGTGAGCCACTGACATGCGGGCCCCGCCCGGCTAACTAAGTTAGTTAGGGCTAATCATATTTAGGTTAGTCACTGACCAGTGGGCCCAATCCAGTTAGTTAGGGCTAACTAACTTGGTTAGTTGACTGGGTCACTGACCAGTGGGTCCCACTGGTCAGGTTTGACCTGGTCGACGCCTTTGACCTGCTGACGTCACCCCGGCGTCATGCTGACGCAGTATATGCTTCTGGGATTTTAAATAAGCCAGAAATGATTTATTTATTTTCAGAATATGCCCTAAACTTCAATAAATCATAGAAATTCAACCGTAACTCCAAATTAAATAATTTATATATGAAAAATTATCAGAAAAATTCAAGGAATCCATCTGTACCATTTCCATGCATGTTAGAACAACTTATCACCACTGTTTAGGACAAATCAATTAAATGGCATCTGAATAATCACATATGGAGTTTGAATTTGAATCCTGGATTCAAACCAACTTCATTTAATCTGGTTTAGTTGCATCAGCACAAATCACATCATATTGCCATGTCACATTCATGCATCATATTGTCGCATTGCATTGATTGCATTCTTCCTTGTTTGCCGGTAATTGTCCCCTCTCGATAGACGTGTACCGGCGATGTGATCGATGACACCGATGAAGAACTATATTATCTTCAGAAGTGCCAGGCAAGCAAAACCCCCTTGTTCATTCCGATACAATCCCACTCTCTCGCTCCTGCTCTCTTTTACTGCATTAGGACAACAACGATTCATCTGTTACTTGCTGCGGTAGCTGAACCCCTTTATCCTTTGCATGACCTGTCATTCCACAGTAAATAGATGAAACCCACTAGTATGAGTAGGAGTTGTTTGAGCCCTGTTGTGCCTACTCATTCATGTTTGTTTGTCATGCCTGCTACTGCTTAGAGTTGAGTCAGGTCTGATTCATCAGGGATGAATCAGAGGTGTGTGAACATGTCCTACTATGTGTGAGCTAAGTGTGTGAACACGATTTGGTAAAAGGTATCGGTGAGAGGCCATGTAAGAGTACATGGTGGGTTGTCTCATTGAAGCCGTCCTCAGGAACTGAGTTCTGTGTTTGTGATCCATGATTCAGCTACTACCATACATTGGGCCCTGAAATATGACCCCGCTCGACTTCTTATTCACCCTAGTCCTCTGTCCAGGAGTTGCAAGTAGTTTCTGGTGTTTGTAGTATGCTGGAGGCCGTGGACAACGCTGACCGTAGGGGTGGGCTGTGATGCGGTAGGCACGTGGCCGGGTATACCGGGCGCCCGTTTGGTGTCACGGAACCCTGTTCACATCGTTTGGGGCTGTGAGCGAAACTCCGGCCGGATCTCCTCATGGATGGAACCCGAATAGGCGATAAACCTGGACTAGAGACTTGAGTGTTTAGGTAGGTCGTGGTCTACACCCACGTCGGCTTTCGCTTGAAGTCTGCCGAGCACATGTCGTGTGCAGACGCTAAGTGGTGGAAACATGTATGAAGAAGTACACCCCTGCAGGGTTAACATCATCTACTCGAATAGCCGTGTCCGCGGTAAAGGACTTCTGGGTTGCTTATATCAGTTCATAGACAAGTGAAAGTGGATACTCTAAAATACGCAAGATAAGTGTGAGTGCTATGGATGGCGTTCTCGTAGGGAGACGGGAGCGGATCCATAGTGGTGTATTGATATGGTGAATATGTGGACTCGTGTGCGCCACCTCAAAAGAGTACTTGCAGTCGTAGTTTAGGATAGCCACCGAGTCAAAGCTGGCTTGCTGCAGTTAAACCCCACCATCCCCTTGGTTGATAATGATGCATATGTAGTTAGTTCTGATGTAAGTCTTGCCGGGTACATTTGTACTCACGTTTGCCTATTTTATGTTTTTGCAGAGAGATTTCGGTCTCACTAGTAGTTCCACGTGGACTTCGACGTTTAGCTTGTTACCTCAGCTACGATCTTGTGCCCTCGGCAGGATCTGATAGATAGTTAGGCTTCTAAGCCTTTTTCATTTATAGATGTCTGTACTCAGACATGATAGCTTCCACTTGTGCTTTGCTTTGTATGCTCTGAATGTTGGGTCATGAGACTCATGTTTGTAATATCTCGCTCCTCGGAGCCTATTGAATAAATACTTGAGTCATAGAGTCATGTTGTGATGCCATGTTGTGTTTGCACATATCGAGCATATTGTGTGTATGTTATTGAAATGCTTGGTATGTGTGGGATCTGACCATCTAGTTGTTTATCCTTAGTAGCCTCTCTTACCGGGAAATGTCTCCTAGTGTTTCACTGAGCCATGGTAGCTTGCTACTGCTCCGGAACACTTAGGCTGGCCGGCATGTGTCCTTCTTCGTTCCTGTGTCTGTCCCTTCGGGGAAATGTCACGCGATGAATACCGGAGTCCTGTTAGCCCGCTACAGCCCGGTTCACCGGAGTCCTGCTAGCGCAGTGCTACAGCCTGGATTCACTCGCTGATGACCGACACGTTCGATGCTGGGTCATGGATGCCTGTCCCTGTAAGTCTGTGTCACTTTGGGTTTACGACTAGCCATGTCAGCCCGGGCTCCTTATCATATGGATGCTAGCGACACTGTCATATACGTGTGCCAAAAGGCGCAAACGGTCCCGGGCAAAGGTAAGGCGACACCCGTGGGAATACCGTGCGTGAGGCCGCAAAGTGATATGAGGTGTTACATGCTAGATCGATGTGGCATTGAGTCGGGGTCCTGACAGAGGGTTTACTGGTTCGTCTGTCGTCGCCGGAGAATAATAGCAGGTGTGGGTGAGTAGAGGGATGGCTAGGCCACCGATGGGAGTACGGTGGGGCGGTGAGGCCTGCGCGGCAACACAGCCAGTCGCGGGGAGGAGGGAGCAGGCAGTCCCGCCGGCACTTGTTTGAGCGGCTGGAGCAGGAAGAGCAGAGATTGAAGACGCACGACGGCCGTTGGATGGACATCACACGGTCAATGGAGCTAGAATCATTCATATTGACTAAGTTGACAAAGCCCTCTATCCCCGTCAACTTAGTAGGCCCACAAGTCAGCCTCCCACCATGGTGGGTCCCAGCTAGCAGGGGGAGTATTCATTTTTCTGTGCGTAATAAGGAGGCACTTCCGGTGGGTCCGAGCTGACAGTAGGGGGAACGTTTTTTTCGCGAAATACGATGGTCCGTCTGGTGGGTCCCAGCAGTCAGGGGCAAATGTTTTTTTCGCAAAATACGATGTCCCGTTCGGTGGGTCACAGCAGTCAGGGGGGAAACATTTTTTCCACGAAATACTGGTGGCCTGTCCGGTGGGTCCCTGCTGTCAGGTGGAGGAATAATTATTTTGCACGTAATAAGGAGGCACTTCCTTGCGGCTGCCGTGGACCCAGCTGTCAGCCTCTCCACGTATAGTACTCTTCCGATGGAAGTCGGTTGTTGACCACATTGACCATGCCGCGCCGAGAGCACCAGGGCGGTGGACGACGGCGAGGCCTAGGAAGGGGATGACGCGGAGCTGGGGAAGACGCGGCAGTGGATGCCCACGCGAAGAGGAGTATGAGGGTTCACTGGTTCGGCTGTGGTGTGAGGTTGCCATCACCGCAGAATAACAGGGGGAGTGGGTGAGTGGAGGGATGGCCTGGCCAGCGGTGGGAGTAGTATGGGGACGGTGAGGCCTCCGCGGAAGCACAGCCGGCCACGGGAGGCAGGAGCATGCGGCACGACCGGTGCTGCTTTGGGCGGCTGGGGCAAGAAGACTAGTGGTTGAAGAAGCACTATGGCCGTTGGATGGACATCGTTGACCACGCCGCGCCGAGAGCACCAGGGCGGTGGACGACGGCGAGGCCTACGAAGGGAACGACAGGGAGCCGGCGAAGACACGGCAGTGGCTGCCCACGTGGTGGAGAGTATGAGGGTTGACTGGTTCGGCTGCCGTCGCTGGAAAATAACAGGAGGTGTGGGTGAGTAGAGGGATAGACAGGCCAAGGATGCGAGTATGATGGGGCCGTGAGGCCTGCTCGGCAGCACTGCCAGCCACGGGAGGCGGGAGCAGGCAGTTCTGACGGCGCTGGTTTGGGCGGCTGGGGCAGGAAGATCAGAGACTGAAGAAGCACGATTGCCGTTAGATTGACATCTAACAGTCTGATGCTGGTAGAGTCGATTGTTGACTAAGTTTCTTTTTTAAGAAACCTTGTGTACGCATGAACTTAGTAGGCCCACAAGTCAGCCTCCAAATCTGTGGCACACAACATAAAGCCCATTTGCTATTTTTTACAATTTGCAGCCCATTTGCTAATTCTTAAGTAATTTATTACAGCCCATTTTCTGCCCAGGACCACGGTCAAAAAGTTCAACCTTATTTCGCATATTTCGGTGGAGTCCAAACTGTTGTAATCCTGAAATGATAAACATTTTTTTAAGAACTTATTGATTTGCCAAAAAAATCATTTTGTTTTTGTAAGCAAATAAGACATGGGACAATTGAGTTGGTTTAAGGGAAAACCTGTGGTAAAAAGTTCAGCGCTGGGTGGAAAAAAACAACAAAAATAAGGATGTAAATATGAAAAGCAAATTTTATGTGTGTTCAATATAACGATACGTGTATATGAACTAGTAAAACTATAGGTAGAGATTAGAAAACCAATGTAGGACATGCGTTTCAAGAGGAAAATAGAACTGGGTTGTGTGTTTGACTCAGTAATAAAACTGCCTGCGGATGTTGTAAGACAAAATATAACTAACGCTGGTGGGCCAGAGGCCAGTAGATACCTGCTGGATCTTTGTGCCCCGTTGTCGTCATGGGCTGGGCCTGTTAAAAACAAAACCAACCCTGGTCAGTCTACAGCCCAGTTGAAACTTGCTCGACCTAAAAAAACAATATACGTGCTCAATAAACGAGAGAATTCTGCAAGCACAGACTGATAACTAGGATGCAACACAGATATTGTTTTTTTATCGTGATAATAAGTGCATGCACTTGTCTCAAAAAAACTGCAGAACTGGGAATTCGAACGGCGGGTGCTTATGCTACCCATCAAATAAAAATCAGGTGCCTGAGAATTCGTTTCGAAACAAATGATTCAGCTTTATATCCACGTCGACCCTCGGCATGATGGTTGGAAGCAAATGCAAGTTCATACCAAAAGATCGTTAACAACAATACCAACTTGCGGACGACAAGGTAGTACAACTACCAATACCAAACTACTCCTGGCCCTAGTGTTCGTCTGGTAGAAAATCTTGCAGAGGACCAGCTCCCGCTCCTTCTCTTGTTCCAGGTCCCCGATGTGGTACTGGTGCATCACCCAGTTGGTCCTCTGCTGGTCGAAGTTCTTGTTGGTGTGCAGCACCAGAACCTTTTTTGTTACCCGTCTGCCGGCCGTTGACCATCATAGGCAAGGTATTGCCGGTCTTGTGCCACATCGCGTGCGTGCCGCACTCCGACTGTATCTTGCGCCGCGTCCATGTGCCCCTTTTGAACGCCCTGGAATTGCGCTGGAAGAAATGCTTCCTTAGGCCACTCAGTGTGATACCTGCAGTATTGTGGAATATAGGTTTTAGTGTACCTAGTTGGCATTTTCATAACATCTTTGGCATGTTGTAGTCACTTGTTTCACTTTTATTTAACTGTCAAATTGTAATTGTTTCACCAGGTCTGCGTCTAAAAAGAAAAATAGAGCTATAAACAAAGGAATATGTTTGTGCAAGTAGACGGCCGATCGGTGTCTTACCTGGAAGTTTCTCAGGTTGGGTGTAGCATATGCCGTGCTCGCTGTCGATGGTTGGTATGAACAAATCAATGAGAGACTGAAATCTCGCACTGTCAACACTCACTTTGGCCTCAAGGTGCTCGATCAGCTCCTGATCCGTGGGATCGAACTTGACGCCAGCCGGCAGCACCGGCCAATCCCTCTTCGACTTGCATCGATAATTCCAATTATATGGTACTCAATGTATGACCAATCGACCGTTTTAAGTGAATGATGAAAGATTTCGACATAGTAAAAACTCGTGCTTCTTTGACAGTTGTACGAGAGTAATTGCCATGCTGTTTTGCAAGGGCGCTTGTAAAAACTCTAAACTCTATTCTCCTCTTATTTAATGGATGAGGCAAATCTTTTGCCTCCGTTTCAAAAAAAAGATTTCGACAGATAAGTGGTACTCCAAATCTGAAGTCTGGAATACCCGAACACGCCACAGGGATTCTTGTGTCGCATCACGCGCAGCGTGTTGTCACGTCAATTCAATGTGTGGACATGATGAATAATTTGACCGACGTATACTAGTACTGCTAGTGTACTACTTACTAGTCTTATTTAGTGTCACAATTTATACATAGGTTTAACTAACAAGTACGCACTTGAAGCCTAACTGATATATATGTATATATATGGCTTCTGCACAACATCTCCATCATCATTATCAGTACATCCTACGCAGGTGAGTTAGGATGCACTTGATCCCAGGAAGGTATCTATCCTTCAAACCAGAGGAGTGCTTCAAACTAACAACAGTACATAATATCCAACAAGAGAGGGTCGTGCTACAGCAGCAGAATACATGGCTCAGTCTAGATACAAGCACGAATGAAGTTGTGCATATTTGTTGTTGGCATGAACCACATCACCGCATGTCGGGTTTGCAAAAGCCATCCATCGCATGGAAGCTTGATGCCTTTCACACACTGAAGATTACCTGGCAACTAGCTGTGTCGACGAATCTCTGGATATGGTGATTCATGAAACCCATGGTATGATGTGTAAACACAGCCCCCCTCGCGAATGGAAGTTGCATAGCACAGTAATCACCGCCAGTGATATGATTGATGATTGGTTGGATGATCGGATAATTGAGCCCGAGGAACAAGGAGTGGTTGCCGAGGCTGTAAACCCGCCTCCAGTTGAATACGCCTGGCCCAACGGAGCTGGGATCTTTCTCGAACATGAAGCAGCCATAGCCATCAATGTCACGAACGCCCCTGCATGTGGTTTGATGTAATGGTTTGGTCAATTTGGTATGTGCGAATGAGCATCAAATGACCGCCGTTAGCTGAACGAGCGATAAACCAGCACCCATCGGCTGGTATGATTCCAGGTCCTGGAATCATGAAGGCCAGCGCATTTGCGTCTGCTACAACAATTCAAATTGGAGACCAAAAGGACAAAAATAAATAATCATATTCAGAGTATGTGTGGAATTAAGATTATTATAACAGTGACACATATCATAGACAGAGAATTGCAATGCCGTGGTCATAATCATACCCCAAGTTAAAAAAATAAGCCAATGGCTTTCATATTCTAGCAACATGCCATGGTTCAAACATCATGTAACAATGAGAGGAAAACAACTATGACAGCGCCTACTCATATTCTACCATAGCACTTACTACTACTATTCTCATATCAACTCTAAGCAATAACATGCGTTGTTATAAAAATCTAGTAAACGAGAGTAACATACAGCAATCATGATGTTATGCTCATAATATGTATTCTAACAATCATTAGATGCCAAATGAACATATAGCAATGAGAGGAACATATAGCAATGCTGAACATATAGCAATGATGTGGTTATAGACCTGCTATGCATTCTAAATTTGTAACAAATGCACAGGCAGTCGTATTCATAAGGTAAAGATGAGATGAGATAGAACAATTACACGACGATAGATTCCACCAGTATAGGCAGCCAATCTGTGCGTCGACCGTGTAAACGATGCCATCATGCACTATAGCATCAGACAAAAATGTTGCCTCAACAGGATTGATGATGAGCCATAACCATGTATGGTGACCGGATTCCAGATAGACTAATCCCATGTTGAACAAGGCAATGAGCTTGTAATCCATGTAGTCTTCTGATGGTGTGGGCACTTCGCAGATTACAACTTTCTGCAAACAGAGGTCGAGCCAAAAGCTTGACGCGTCTCGTGCGTAGTAGGCAGGAGTGTCCGGCGGGCCGCGAGGCTCGATGTCGGCGGTATCCAACGATGGAAGGGTGATCTCTCGCTGGGTGCATATATCCACGAGACGCCACGAACTACCGGTTTGGTGGATGAGGACGATCCAGTTGGCCTTCATGCCCGCCCAGTAGTGGCCGCGCATGAAGGACAGGTGGACAGGTAGTGGTAGCATGTCGAGGGGCACCACGGCAACCTCCATAGGATCGTCAAGTCGGTGTCTGGGCCACCTGCGAGGATCGGGCATCAGCAAGCAGGGTGTCTTGAAAAGAGCCGGTCGGTTGCAGACGAGTAGATGGTACAAAGACACCGAGCATGCGGCCAGACGGACAGTGCTGAGTAGGTCCATACGACTACAGATCTGCTCCAAGAGAAAATCGGGGAGGGAATTCCAATCGCGGCTCTGTGTGTCAGTCGGTTCTACCATTGGGGTTTTCGGTGCCTGCGAGCCAGCGGAGAAGTGGATTCAGGCGGGCGAGCGAAGAAGCTTCTCCTCGTGTGGCCGAGCAGTGAGCGGGGGGATATGGTACGCGCGAGCTACCAAGGAAGATGGCGCGGGCGGGCGAGCAGTGAGCGGGGGTAAATGGTGTGCAGCCGACAATGGGGAAGAGAGGAGGAAGAAGAGTGGGAGACGGGGAAGAAAGTGCATTAAATCTCAATTCTACTAATACTACTACCAGGATATAGGCACCGTCCTCCGGAGTGTAAATAGTTACACCGATGACATGTGGGTCTACCACAAGAGGGCCCATATGTCAGTTAATGGAGGACACATGTGCGTAGGCGTATTTGCGGAAGCGTGCTCTACTGGCAAACATGATGGCAGTACTGGGTAAGGCTGATTTAGTAACACCAACACGCTGGTTCAGCTTATTAATTACGTGTCCCATCTGCTGCTACATGTATTGTCACTTCACTGCGAAGACTAGTTGAATAGTTCTCTCTGACTGAAATGGGGAACGATGGATTGCGAGGATTACCTTTCTACAGTATCCCTATGCCTCTACGCTCACTTCACTCATTTTGCTCCGTACCTAGTCACTTGTTGAAATATCTAGAAAGACAAATACTCTGTATTTGGGAATAGAGGGAGGCTTTTACTCCATACTGGAGTATTTGGGAATAGAGGGAGTATCACCATATGGAGGGAATAGAGGAAGTTTGAAATATGAACATGTCAATGGGAGGGAGTAAGCCCCATGCATGCATGCATGCATGCAACATGCAACACTCACACGTACTCCACATGGACGCACGCAACACTCACGCACCCATGCGGCACACAGCACACGACGCAACACACACGCTCACGCTCAAGTGCTCAACCTACTCCCTACGTCCGTGAAAGACTGTACATTTAGAGATTTACACATTGACCAGGGTATAATTAACGCCCAAAAGTAGCAGACTTATGTGTGCATGCGACCATTGAGATAAGAAGATTAAATGAAGGCCGTTGCATGCTGTAATTAAGGATAAACATGTAGCCTATACCTACAACACACGTTGGTGCATTAGTCAATCAATATCGATTTAGATTAAAGGCTAAATGCATTGGAAGTGTAGATGTACATCATGTACTACTACACTCTTTGTTTTATAGCCGATGTACACTCTTTGTTGGAAGGCCGAGGGAGGACACGTGCATGCACTCACATACACAGCGAGGGCGGTTCGGGCGCAAGGGTTGGACTCGTGTGGCGCCTACGTAAAGTTTTTGTTTAACTGATTTCTTTGCTCCGCCAACTGACAGGTGGGACCCAGAAACCAGGTGACAATTTAACCAGTCAACAAAGTTCCACGTCGACTATGTGGCCGGTCAGTAGGGTGCAATACGGTGCTCTATGATGAGCTAGTGATTGTATAATCGACGCAAAACTATATATAGTGACGTTAAAGAGCGTATTGTTACATACGTTGACCGCCAGTGTATTTTTCTCGTTTCAAATTAAGCCAGATTAATCGGAAAGGACGCAGTATGGACTACTACTAGTACTAGTACTGCTTTGATGTGTCCCGTCAACTCGCCGAACAAGGAGAAGCTTGCTTACTATGCCTCTCCCTCACCCACGCGCGCGGTGGTTCGTAGGACGAGGAGAGGGTTTTGACTACAGCGCCCTCTCCCTCTTCCTCTCCCTCGCCCTCGCCCTCACCCTCGCGGTGGATGTGCAGCAGTTCAATCGGTGTCAGATTGCCAGAAGCATATTGTACTGTAGTATCATCATTGTTGGACCTTCCGAAGAGGCGAAGAGGCAAGTGCAAGGTTCACACGAGTACGAACTGTTGAACCTCCCGAAGAGGCAAAGAGCCAAGCACAAGTTTTTATAGGAGTTGTCGTCCTAGTTGGAGTACAACTATAGTGAACGATGCTACTGTATGATGCCGCCACGTCACATATATCCAAAGTTGTGCCACCTTTTTTTCTCAAAGAGCGTGTTGGAGCCCGTGCAACAACCACACAAGTTGCACGTACACATAACACATTTACTAGTAATAAATTCTAAAGGACAAATGCCAGTATGCCACACAAGTTCATCTCCAATTCATGTGATAAATTTGTGCACGACTAGTCTACATATATTCACAGCGCTACCGTTCACAATTACTGTACTCCACTTACACGTTATAGATGGGCTACATGCATGTCCTCCTCCAGGTTCCAGTCCCAGGTGTTTTTCATTGATGGCACGATCCATAGCGGTGGGCAACAGGAATCATTGTCGTAGCTTTCTAGTCCGGTTCCACACGATGGAGACTCATCCAAGCTGAAGTGGCGTAAATCAGGGATATCGTGTCTCAGCATGTCATTCATCTGGCGGTGCGCAATGAAGACACAACCATGCTTCATGAACGGCAGGCCTTCCGTGTCGTGCACGGAAGGTGGCATCCGCTTCACAATGGGGTAGCTGTCCCCGATGAAAAACGAGTACTCTCCAAGAGTGTTCCTCGGCACCCACGTAGCATCAGGGGGGTCGAACTCGGCGCTGTTCATATGGTACACGCGGCATCCCAGATCTGGACACATGGTGACGTACATAGTCAAGGTCCATGCATAATAATGTTGTGCTCAAATATGGCGGTCAGTAATACTGTGCAACAAATAGTACTACTCCGGGATAGAGGAAGTAAAATAACCGGCTTATTATATATAGCCACTCTTGGCTACATGGATGAGATAGTAAGACATGGAAAAACAAAAATGGTGGCAACTAGTGGGTTCAAGTCTTCAAGGGCCCAGCTAGCTATACGCGTCCTCCAAGGTAAAAAGTACTCCTACTAGTAGTACTAAGTATACTACTAGTACAACAATGAAAGAGAAGGCGAGAGGGTTAAAAAATGGAATATCTGGGTAGATCATGACGGTCTGATCGTGGTAGATTGTGTGACCATGATGCACATCAGTGGTACCATGGGTAAGTTGATCCCAATATGCCAAAGTCAGCTACAAGGTTCCAGGTTAGACCGAATCGCGGATGCAAATGCACATCCAGGATCGGCGATCTTATTTTGATCAGGGGATGACTGGTCCCTGCAAAATAATGGAGTACCGTTAGGGATGCAAATGATGGTTTGTGCATTCCGTTTGTAATCTCCCATACCGTAGGATGGCAACCAGGTGAAACAAGTCCCCTGGCTTGTCACCGCGAAGATGCGGCCGAGATGGCGCACGGCGTCTTCGAACGTGTAGGGGTACAAATCTGCCGCCGCCAACATGCGCCAGCCTCTGCCGTTACTGCGTCTTGCATTGATGGCAATCCTTATGTCGAACACCGCGATGAGATAGTAATCGTGGTAGCCACGTTGCTTGTCGGCGGGTCCGCAATTGCTATCTTCTTCAATCACATGTAGGCATCATCATACGTATTCAAGCCCAACCAGTCTGGAAGGCCGATCCCAATGGTGGAGAAGGGGTCTACCGGAACGGCCGCACTGTTGTGGATGTTGTGCAAAATGATGGTGGTATCCGGCCGGAGGTATGCAAGACAATCTTCGTTGGCACCGACCCAGACCTATATATAAGACGGTGGGCAGCGGAGAAATTACGGGATGGAAATGGAATAACTAAGTACTACATGATCAAATTCCATTACTAACCTGCTCATCGGACAAAATCTGACTACCTCTCAACGTCGGCAACTCTAGCGGAGTCAATGTGCAACCATGGCCAGGGAGCGGTGGACTGTTCGAAGGATTGTCCCATAGAAGAACCTTCTCCTCGAGGACGCATGGAAGACCAACAAGCATGGCCTTTTCCCAAACCTGTTTAAGTAGCGTCTTGAAAAAGTTGGTGCAGGAAGCACCGAGTCTTGCGGCGGTGAGGACGTCGGAGCGGTGTGCGATTTCTCCCAGAGGATCGTCGTCCAAGGTCTCCCAGCCCCGACGAGGAGGAGAACCGCCTGGCGAATCCATGGGAGCAGCGACGAACTGCCTTCTCTTCGGGGGCAGGGGAACTGGCGAGGAGGAGATAAGAGCCTAGAAACCGCAGGGCCTCATCCCTTCCAACTGTAGATCGTTCCTCAGCGAAGGGGTAAGGCTATTATTTACTACTAGTACTAGCATTATGGAACATTATGGGATTGCATTATACTGTAAATAATAACACTAGTAAGAAATTTTTTGGCACTAGGTAGTAGTTTTTGGCATGGATTAAGAAATTTTGGGTATGTTTTTGCCATTTTTTTCACACGCCAACTAGTGTTAAAAAACGTCTTACATTATGTGACGGAGGAGTACGTACTCGTACTGTAGCAGTACCAGTACTACTTTTCTCAACTATGAGTATTAGTGCGATGTACTGTACTTCTAGTCTAGTCTAGTCTAGTATAGTGCACCAGTTTTGAACTCTTGAATCTCAGGGCCAAGGAGCTACAGTTGGAAGTGGAGGGTACTACTGTTCTCTAGAACCATCGCTGTACTATCAATGCAGGGAAAGTACACCTGCGTAGTAGCCTAGTGGGTACTCTCAGTGCTATATTCAGCCGCTCCTCTCACGTAGGAGTAGCTGGCCTACTCAGCCGCTCCTCTCACGCACACACTAGCAGCCTGTTTATCAGCGACGGTTATTGCGGTCTGCGGGGGCAGAACATTTGAGTTATTTGATACAGCGAGACTAGGCTTTTCGCTTCCATTTGTGGAGGTGTAATCGATCTCGTCAAACTTTGTTAGTAGTTCCTTCTTTATGAATGAGATGAAGCAAAGCTTTTGCCTCCGTTTCAAAAAAAACACATCAAGAGGAATTTCTTTTATAGTAGAGCCGATAATGGAGTGAAGTCCATGCGTGCAACGCCACAAGCTATAGAGTACTAGTAGTACAGCACTTTACATAGAGTACAGAGCCATATTGCACAGTTCCCAATGCCCCGCCAGGCTTTTCCGGCTCCTCGGGCTTAATTGGGAGGCGCTAGTTTAAATATGCTACTACTAGCTAATGAGGAAGCTGCAATCGAGGTGCGGCTAGGGCGAGCACGCGAGCCACGGGATGCTGGGAAGGAAAACCCGTTCACGTGGCTAGGTTGTCCAGTGCACCCAGATTCTAGGGCGGCACGTCCGTTTGACTTCAAAACTCAAACTACCCGTGTAAAATATTGGCTCGCAACGAAGTGTAGTAGTACTATTTTTTAAAAAAAGGCCGCCGTGCGTTCAGCCGGGATCGAACCCACAAAACGAGGTATACACTCCCGCGACCACTAGTAGTACTCGTTGGAGTACAACGCAACCTAGAATCGCCTTTTGTCGCTAGTAGTACGTACATTGTTCCTTACAAGAAACCCCTAATAATGCAAGAAACCACTAAAATGCCAAGAAACTACTACCACTTGCATACGTGGCAGACTTAAGATAAGACTACCTTATCAACCATTGTACACGCTCTTACCAACCAAAATCCTTGAGTGACCTCCTACCTCCGGCCCATCCACCTAGTCATCCTCGGCCATGGGATGTAGGTACCGCTGCCGGCAGAAGGCGAGGTCAAAACCGCCGGCAGTGCGGAGCCCATGTTGCGGCAGCTCGGATGCCAGCTCCGCCCGGCACTCGCGGCCGCTAGCTAGCCAAGATAGCTACGTCCAGCTGCTTGTCTGCAAGGTTTGCTAGCTAGATTGGCACGGCAGCGTGGCGGCTTGCTCGCGCGCGTCGCGCTCAGGCCAGCCATCTGGCTCGAGTGAAGGCCAGCGCGACGGCTTGCTCGCTCGTGAGTCACGCTCGGGCCAGCCTGCCAACCCGTGCGGAGGCCAGCGCGGTGTCCGGCCCATCTGGCGGAGCAGCGGCCAACTCGCTCATCACTGGCGCCACCGACGAACACACATCAGTACTGTTTGAAGTAATGTTCAGGAAAAATAATGATTTGAGGGGGAATAACATGATAGAAGGTCAGATGTGGGTCCCTCATGTCAAAGGTCAAACAAAATGTGTTGGTTTAAGCTGCCTCGTCAGCACGGACGTGTGGGCCAACCCAGTCATAAATGGGTTTAAACGAACCTAATTGGTAGGAGTACTAGGTACTACCTCTCTCTCAGTTTACACGGCGTGCGTGTACCCCTAGGTCGTCAATTTGACCAACCTAATACAAGTCATATATTACAAAAAATATACCAACATAAACTATGGAGTTTCTACTTTCAAAAGGTATAATTTTTGTGCTATATAGTTTATATTAGGGTGATAAAATTGACAACCTAGGTATACGCGCAAGACTTGTAAACTGAAACGGAGGTAGTAGTAGTTTTTGGCGTGGATTAAGAAATTTTGGGTATGTTTTTGCTATTTTTTGTACAATAGATTCTTCCAAGGGCTGGTTGAAAGTGGTAGTTTTTTGTTACATACTCTACATATTGTAAGTAGGAGTGAAAGTTAAGCTTTGGAAGCCAATAAGCAAGGCTAGTTACATAGTGCATATGTGTACATGATTGAAAGTAAATATCAACCATGAGTGACTAATATCTTGATGGAAAACTCGAAACTATGGAATACTAGAAAAAATACATGGTTGGAAATACTAGCAATGTTCATGTCTGTTGCAACGAATCATAATTAGAATAATACTTATTCACAAACTTGGTACAAAACACCCTAATTTTGATATACATATGTATATTATGTTTAAATTATAATATATTCCCTGGGCTGTTTTGGTGAGGTCAGGGAGGGACGTGGTTGGTTTTAAGATACTAATTATGGGTTTTTCTGCAAATTGGTAGACAAGTGGGATGTTGGTGAGAAAAGACAACAACTTACCTCACAATCGTTAGATGTAGATCTAATGGTCAGAAACGACGGATGTCAGACACACCAGCATCACCAACTTAGTCTTGTGTAGGAGTACTAGCAAGATCCGTGCATTAACGGAACATCAAGATGCATTTTTTTATAAAAACACTTGTTGTGATTGACCCTTGTGGGAGTAATCCCATGTGTAAAAACTAATGATATCTCGAGAAATATGAGATAAGGTGAAGAGGAGTTGGGTGTGGTTGTGGTTGGTGGTCGGACTAAGCGGAGGCATGGGGATTGATGATGCCGGCAGCGGCCACTAGGCCAGTTTGTTCCAGAGGCTTCCTTTCTTAATTGCTCAACAATGAGGTTTGTTGGAGATAAGGATGAACGAGGGAAGGCCTTGTCTGCAAATGTGGAGAGGGGTGCGGGTATCTTTTAGTTTAATTTCCATCCGTCAGATATAGATCAGACAGTCTATATTGCAAGATGGCACACGTACCATCATCACCAACTATGTTTTTTTATAAAAGAGGAAATATAAGTATGGAGATACAAACGTATTATCGACACTTGCTTCCGTAAACTAGCATCTACATTCTATTCAACGCCTCGGCATGTGGGGCCTTAGCACAATGACTTCTCGACTATGTAAAACAAAGATTTTCCCGTCGCCGACAAGGAGGGGGTGACGGCGGCGCGCTTTTTGGCTTGCTCTAGTCCTAGTAGTCATACTAGGTGGTCTAAGCACGTGTAGATTTATTCTTTTTCATGTCTCGTGTTCGCCGTACTGCCACGACTGTTGATGAGTAGACGGTAAGTTATTCACGGGGAAACCCTTGTTGAGCGTGTTTGAGAGAGAGAGAGAGAGAGAGAGAGAGTGCGTGTGCGATATGTTAGAGACTGAGGCAATGATAACAAATTCTTTGTGTCTATGTGTGTGGAGGATAGAGAGAGACATGTACATGGGGCTTTGTGTTTTGTAACATGGGGACACATATACATAATTAGAGAGTGAGTGTATGAGATACACATGCGGACATGGGGAGAGATGAGGATCCAGATAAATGGGTGTTTGTGCATGTCTGTGTGTGTTTGTGCACGCGTTTGTGTGTGACAGGGAGAGAGTGTATGTGGAGTAGATAGACCACTGATGATGTAAACCTAGTATAAGGGAAGGGGGAATGGTTTGTGTGTGACAGGGAGAGAGTGTATGTGGAGTAGATAGACCACTGATGATGTAAACCTAGTATAAGGGAAGGGGGAATGGTGTGACATGTGTAGTAGCGAGATAGCACGGGTGCGGGCGGGGGGAGCAGACTATTTGGAAGAGACATCGAGTGTGTGTGTGTGGGAGAGGGGTGTGAGAGCGAGAGAAAGAGAGA
>NC_041385.1:353071019-353131521 GCF_002162155.2 Triticum dicoccoides | reverse complement strand
GAGAGAGAGAGAGAGAGAGAGACAGAGAGACAGAGAGACAGAGAGAGAGAGGAAGAGAGGGGGCGAGAGGGGTCGTTTGTGTCCATAAATGGCGTATAGATAGGGAGACAATGTTGATATTGTCCGAAATTGGCCTATGAACGGAGATGCACGGGAAGCGAGTCATCGTGTGTGTGATAGGGACTTCATGAAAGATCTATAATAGATGGTGTAGAGAACAATGTGCGAAATCGGGAACAATTATACATTAGGGAGCTATGCAAAGAGTCACGACATATATGTATACATGGAAGGAGCTGGGGCGGGTCCGCATGTGGGAGAGATAAAAAGAGGAGAGTGGTGCACAAGGAGAAAAAGTGTGTATCGGTGTCAAAACCGGCGGATCTCGGGTAGGGGGTCCCGAACTGTGCGTCTAGGAGGATGGTAACAGGAGACAAGGGACACAATGTTTTACCCAGGTTCGGGCCCTCTTGATGGAGGTAAAACCCTACGTCCTGCTTGATTGATATTGATGATGTGGGTATTACAAGAGTAGATCTACCACGAGATCAAGGAGGCTAAACCCTAGAAGCTAGCCTATGGTATGATTGTTGTTCGTCCTATGGACTAAAGCCATCCGGTTTATATAGACACCGGAGAGGGCTAGGGTTACACAAAGTCGGTTACAATGGTAGGAGATCTACATATCCGTATTGCCAAGCTTGCCTTCCACGCCAAGGAAAGTCCCTTCCGGACACGGGACAAAGTCTTCAATCTTGTATCTTCATAGTCTTGGAGTCTGGCCGATGATGATAGTTCGGCTATCCGGACACCCCCTAGTCCAGGACTCCCTCAGTAGCCCCTGAACCAGGCTTCAATGACGACGAGTCCGACGCGCATATTGTCTTCGGCATTGCAAGGCGGGTTCCTTCTCCGAATAATTTATAGAAGATTGTGAACACCAGGATAGTGTCCGGCTCTGTAAAATAAATTCCACATACCACCGTAGAGAGAATAATATTTACACAAGTTCAATCTGCTGACATATTTTGTGGCGTGACGTCGCACCACTACCAAGCCTTTACTCGAATTATTTTTATTGTACCACCTCAGCGCGTTTAGCAAAGCAGTTTCCTTGGCACGTCTTGTCGAAGCAGAGATCGTGTTCCCCTTATTCCGGGATTCTCATTAATACGGACGTGGGTAACCCAACCGCGCCCGTTGCCACGCCCCCTCCATCGAAGGTGGGTTCCAAACGGTCACGGGGACGGCTCTTGGTATTCTCCCTCTTTATAATGAGACCAAGGCTCGTTCTTTTTCTTCAACCCTCAATCGAATCCGCCCCTCGCCCCGAGTTCCAACACCCAAGGCTCCAGATTCGGGTACTTTCGACCTTTGACAATGTCCGGCTCCGACCTACGAGGCCGGTGGATGCCCTCCTCTGTCACGGAAGAGGACGTGCTCAAGCTGGGAGACGCCAGGTACTTAACCTACGAGATTTCGCATAGTTTGCCTGCCCGAGGGCAAGTTATTCCTACTCCCGAGCCCGGCGAGAGTGTCGTGTTCGTGTCTCACCTCCGCCGGGGTTTAGGCTTCCCAATGGATCCCTTCGTGAGGAGGCTCATGTTTTACTATGGGCTGGAATCTCACGACTTGGCTCCGGAGTCCATCCTCCACATCTCATCATTCATTGTCGTCTGCGAAGCCTTCCTCCGCACTACCCCTCACTTCGGCTTGTGGCTCAAAACCTTCAACGTGGAGCCAAAGATGATTGCGGGGCGTCAGGCAGAGTGCGGCGGGCGGTTATAAACAAGAGGGCCGATGCTCCATGGCCCGAGGGCTCTTTTTAGGAGGAGCTCGGTTTGTGGCAACAGGAGTGGTTCTATATCACCGCTCCCAAGGGCAGCAGGCAGAGGCCGCCACCCGTCTTTCGCCCGGGCCCTCCACAATGGCTGACGTCATGGGTCAACAAAGGGCTTGACTAGGGGCCGTCCAAAGACGTACCCCTGTTGTAGGGCTGGATTCGAGACCTCCAGGAAGGGGAGATCAATCTGGTCGTAGTGACACAGGTTATGGTAATTCGGCGCCTTCTGCCCTGCAAACGTTGCCCCCTCCGCCTGTGGGAATTTAATCCGGAGGGACCACGATCTCTCCAACACTTCATGGGTTTGACACCCGTGGAGATGTATGAACTGTTCTTCGGATCACAAGAGATGCTTCCGGACTTAACGAGGACGCTGGCCTAAGCTGCAATCGCCCGGATACTCAAGTAAGTAGCCCTGTGTCCGGACACATTGTCCATTTATTTATCATGGGTTTGCCTTTTAACCAGCCATCCCTTGAACAGGAGTGGATAGCGCAAGCAAAATTGATACGGTGTCCGGCCCCCCTCCCTGAGACCACGTCGGATCCCGTGTTAATTAAAATGTTGGAGGTTGCACCTTCGGAGGAGGGCAAAGGGGGGGCACAGAAAAACTACCACCTCTGCCACGGAGAATTGCAGTAAGGGGGGAATCGAGGGTCCCTCCCTCCAGGGGGAGAAGAGGACCGCTTCCGAAGACCCGGAGGCCAAGGCCTCAAAGCGGGGAAGGAAATCACCGGAAGGTCCCGTGCCGGGAAGAGCCCCGGCCGCACAGTCTCCCCAAAGGAATCAGCCCTCCAGCGAGCCGTAAGTAAAAAAGAGGGTTTTGTAATAGGGGACATCCCTACTTTATTTCTAAGGTTAACCGAAGTTTTCACCTTGTAGTTCGGATCTCAGCCCTTCTCAGCAGAGCTCATCTTCGGGGGACCTTCGTCCGGAGATGATGGAGAGCGAAAAGCCTCCATCTGTCGCCCCGTCGGGCAGGGCAGACGACCCTGAGGTGTCGTCACGGAGGGTCTCCCCGAGTCCAGCGGGCCCGGGGAGTTCGGCACCCACTGGAGTACGACCGGTGGAGCTGCGGGATTTGCTCGAGAGGGCGTCTATCTCAGAAGATCACCGCACATTAATCAGTATGGTGATTGAAAGGATCTCATCCGCCGAGAGCGGGTTGTATGAGGCCGTCGGAAGTTTGCTGACGGGGTTTGAGGTACGCAAAAAATGACATACCTTTTGACAGTTTTGCACATGGAGTGTGCCCTGTATAGATAGTAGCCCCTGAGACTTGGTATGCTATCGAAAGTGACAGCATGCCGAGGATCATAATCTCAGTTATAGAATGTCGCCTTTCCTATGCAGGTGGTGGAACGATCGGTGGCCAGCCGGACTGATGGAGCTGCTGAGCTGAAGCGGCAACTCGACGTTGCGGATGCGGACATCGCGCTGGTCAATAAACGACTTGATGAGTCACAAGGTAAGTGGTTGCTCCGCGGTCACCAAGTAAGGGAGCTGATGCCCGTTCCTTACAATTTGTATGCTTGATGCAGATGGTGCCGCTGCTGTGGAAGACCTTCAAGAAGAGCTTGCTCGAGCCAAGGAGCAAGCCAGGAAAAGTGATGCAGCTGCCTCGAAGGCAGCGGAAGAGCTAAAAGTCGAAAAGGCTGTTCACTGCCGAAGCAGGGAGGAGATGGCCGAAATGGCCGTGAAATTAAAAGATGCTACCGACCGCTATGAGGTTCTTGAAAGAGAACGCCGAGCGGAGCAAGAGGACCTGAAGAAAGCCATCGCCGAAGCCAAGGATGTCCGTAGTGCGATGCGGGCTATGAAGGAGGAACTGCGTCAGGCCGGAGACATTGCGGCTGGAAAGCCCTTTCTGCTGCGAAGGAAGTTCACAGATCCGAAGTATGCTCAGTTGGGCCAATTGTGTGGTGCGGAGGATCCTTATCTGGATTTGGCGGCGAGTGCGGCGGACGCAGTCGTGCACTTCCGAAGCCAGAAGGATCACGAAATGGAAGAGCTTTTCTGGTCTCAATTCCATAGTCCGGAGCATCCACTTCCGTTGACTGATTGGTTGGCGGAGTGGGCTGAGCTGAATAGGTTGTCCGGACTTGCCATGACGGATGTGGTGGCTCATCTGTGGCCAGAAAGGCCCAAGCCGGAGAGTTATTTTGGCTTGTTGCAGCAATTCCTTGGGGCGGTGCCGCATCTCGAGGCGATGAAGCGGTCGGCATGCATAGAGGGTGCACGGATGGCTCTTGCCCGTGTTAAGACATACTGGGCGGAGATGGATGCCACCGCTGTTGCATCCCGGGGTTCGGACAAAAGCTGATTACCCGCCGAGCACTATTTTGAGGAAGTCCTGCAGGGCGCTCGTTTAATAGAGTCGCAGTGCTCGAAAGATGTTATGTTCAAATGACGTGTATGATTTGTGAGATCATGTTTATAATGTAACAGCTTTTTATACTTGTGCGTTCAAGTATTGAACTATCTCCTGCGCGGCCATATATGTATGTATAACCTGAAAGATGGCAGTCTTTGGCTTCAGCCCCCACGCACATGGTGCGGGGGTGTTTTGCAAAAGAAAAGCACTTTTTCACACTTAATCCAACGTCTTGGTCCTTTGAAGGAGGTGATAGCATAGCAAACTAGGCAACCGGACTATAATGCTTTATCACTTTCACTTAGCCATAGGAGCTCGAAGGTGGGGCTACGATATAGCCCCTAGAGGCACCGCGCTCTCCGAACTCGGGGCGCGTATGTGCCTGACCGAGAAGCGGTCTTTCGTCAAAGCGGGGGAATTCTAAACATTCCAGTAGTCGATCGAGTGGTTGACCAGTCTCTCGCTATATCATGACAGTCAGTTTTCGGCTTTCTCTACTAAGGTGCTTGCCCAGCCGAACCGGGGCACAATCCCAGTAGTTCTCCTGGTGCCGTGTTAGCTAATGGAGAGGAACATAAGGCAGCAAAACACAGGAGCCGGGCAAACCCAACATTTGACCAAAGACATGATTCGGAGCTGATGCATATAAGGCCTAACTCGAGACGCCGAACACTCCCTGAGGTATTCGGTCTTTATGATACCGGGCAGAACACTGCCCTAAGCCCCTAGTGTCCAGGTATGGGCGAGAACTTCTGACACGGCTAATGCCAAAACGCCAGCCTCCTCCTCGGTTATGGTAGGAAACCGGGGGATGTGTATCAACAAGAGACAGTAAGAAAGGTTTACGCAGGGTCTTAATCTGAAAAGAATCCTTGCAACGGGTCCCTGCTGCACGTCTGCGCCTGTGTCTCCGTTGTGCTGTATCCTGGACGGGTGTAGCACGTGCTTCATCTGTAAAAGAGAAGGACTTAGTTTGGAAAAAATATCATGCAAAAGATGTATTTAAAATAAAGTATGATAAAGTTGAGCTTTATTGGCTCTCATTGTTTATACGTGTAGCCCCTTGTAAAGAGGTATGCGGCTGGGAAGCCCCTTGTTTATTTATGCCGGACTCGCCTAACGGTGTCCGAGGTCTGAATGACCTGTTTTTAGGGGCTTTGACCAGCAAGGTCGGATTAGTGTGCGGATGTCAAAGCAGTCTCACGTTTTCCGTGGTCGAGGAACACTCAGAGTTACCCTTTAATGAGATTATGCCGCATGGACCGGGCATTTTAAGCGTAAGAGACGCGTAATGCGGTATTGCGTTAAAGCGGGCGAAAGCTTCGCGTCCCAGTAGTGCTTGATGGCTACTTTTGAATGGGGCGATATGGAAAATGAGCTTTTCGCGACGGAGGTTGTCGGATGAACCGAACACGACCTCTAGTAGTGCAGAGCCTGTACAATTGGCGTAAAGGCCAGGCGTCACTCCTTGTTTGCAGTGGGGGTGGTGTGTGAGGTGAGTGCGCGAGAACCACATAACTAGGGAGATAGACGTTTGGGGGCGACGTTTTGTGTGTATGGGAAATATACACTCTACATAGTGTGTGTGCTTGGGTAAGAGAGATAGCGGGAGACCCAGAGAGTGAGGGAAGAGATGTGTGCATGCCCGGGAGACAAAGTGATAGAGACCTATGTTGGGGTCCGGACTTTAAAAGAGAGAGGGGTGTTAATGTGCTCGTGTGTTGGTGTCTGGGGGAGAGAACGACTTCTCTATGTGAGTGTGTGTGTGTGGTGGTGGTGGGGGGTGACTTCAGATAAAGAGTGAGGTGTCTATATTTGAGGGACTTTAGCGTAATTGAGATATTGTGCACTCATGGTTGATCAATTTGTTTCACAGTTTGTACTATGAGATAACGATACTTTTGAACATGCGTGATATACCTTGATGTACCAGAATTACAAACCTAAGATTGGAATTTTGGAATTCGACTCCATCATTAGCTTTTGTAATTCATTTAAACGGAGGTACATTTTTTAAGCCGGAATTTCGTGATTTCAAATTCATATATCAAACCTAGAGATATACACATACGGGCATGTTCAAACTTTATAATCATTCACTTTATTCATACACATACACATTTTTGCTTTTGTCATCATATTTAGCATAAACACATTCGGAATTTCATTTGAATTGGACCGTGTGATGGTATTTGCTTGTAGTAGCTCAATGATCCATATTTGAATTGAATGGACAATCTAAGTTTCGAGTTGGAGACATTGATTTACAAAACTTGCACATTTTTTTTGCGTGCAAAACAAACAAATTGTCGGCCATGATATCATAGTCGGCCGTATGAGAGCAGAATACTTATAATTTTAGGTGCCAAAAGCTTTCAAACTTCCCGCTCACATCGAAATATCACGCGCCCGTAAGTTTAGCCCTGCGATATTCCTGTTTTACCCCTACCACAGGAACGGAAAAGGGCTGCTTTGGTAACTCCATTGTTTTCCCCTCTTTGCCCCCAACATTCTTCCCCAGATCCCCTCCCCCTCCCCTCCCCGCCCCCCCAACCACGGCAAGCCGCCGAATCTAGTCCTCCGCCACAGCGGCGGACCTCACACCCTTCCGGATCTACCTTCCGCACCTTGGAACCCCCAACTGCCAACTCACCACTTCACCGGAGCCGCTTCAGCGACTGGCCTGTCCACCGCTCCAGATCTCCTTGACCGCCATCATGGTCCACCACACCGGATCTGCTTAACCGGTGCCCTCGTCCACCACAGCGTAGGCCTTTCACTGACTCCCTCGTCCGCCCCTTCACTGGCCCTTCATATAAGCCCTCGTCCTCGGCAACAGATCCGCCTCACAGAAAGCACTGTACAACGCGCCCGCCGAAGCCTTCGTCCACTGCACCGGACCCGCTCCACGGACGCCATATTCAACTCCACCGGCCCTGCTTTACCGACGCCGCAGCCTCATCAGGTTATTTCAATTTTTACTCCTTCGGTTTTTCTCTTTATCGTGCAACTGTTCACTTACCACAGATGAGCTTTCTTGTATGTCAACAGGCGCCGCAACCGTAGCACCGGAACCGCTTCAGCGACGGCGACAACCGGCCCAAACTCAACCGCAACACGAGCACCATCGACGATCCTTAGCTATCAAGTATGACAACGATACCCATACGCCGCCGAGAATCAGGTACTATCATCCAACGGCCGGCGCCTATGTTCACTTTCCTAGCATAAGCACCGCACCTTTGAATTTCTTCGGGGCATCATTCAGTTTTTCATGAGACGCGTTATTCTGCTTGCACCTGTAGGGCCATACTTCTGGCAGTGAACATGTTGCATGTGCTAAATTACATACCAGTGCACATATAGTAAATATGCTTTAGTTTTGTTCTGATGCCACCTGTTGGTTCCATTAGACTGGTTAATGTTCTCTATGCTTAATTACACATCAACAAACTAGCGTGTGGTTCCGCTGCTTTTGTTCGTTTTATCCTACATTTTCTGATGCTAGCTATTACATCACTGCTCTGAGCCTCTGTTAATTACTTGTTTGTGTGTTCTTGATCTTCCCAAGTTGCCTGACTAATTTGATGCTTCTATTAATTATGGAGGTGCCAACCCCATCAAGCAAAATATTTGTTCTTTTGGGGCTGGCACCTCGAACAAGCATAAAAATAGAGGGAAGCAGATATATTGTCGTGTATGCACACACCCTTCTTTCATTAGTTTTGATGAACCATTGATGATCAATTTGGACCAGTGCATGCGATTAAAATTAATTTTACCTAAATAGATGGTGCAGAATAAACTACAACAACTAGATTTGCAACCACGGGATGCTGATGATATTTTCAAAGAACATTGCAACAGCAGCTAGGCTTCACAGCAACATATGGTAAGCCAATGTGTTTTAGTACATGTGAAATGTAATGCGAGTGGGCTGCTTTCTTGGCTTGTGCCCTCAACGTGTAATCCTACCGAATTACAAATAGTTCAGTTGTCTGCTTTGCTGTATTGCTTGGTTCGAATGCTTGTTTGTTGTTACGCTATACCTGAGTTGGCCAATATGTCAGCAGTGCCTGATGTACTATCGTAAAGAAATGCATGCCTATTTCATTTGAGTCCTTAACTTTTCCTCTCAACTTCATCACAAGACTGTCTTCGTAGTTTATATGAGGCCACATTGTTAAGTGCTTTCTCAGATTATTTCAACTGCTTAGATGCCTTGGCAACTTAAATATAGCGGTTTTACACTCCCTTTCAACTAGGGTTGTCAGCTGGGTCCCATTTAATCCCGATTAAAGTCCACTAATGGTATGATAGTTCAGAAGAGTTTTTGTTTTTTGAGGAAAATGAACTAGGGAGGTAGCAAAAACTAACTAGATGGGACTGGCGGATGTCGTTTATTTGCCACTTACATCCCTAGTTTCATCTTACAATTTTAATTTCTTTTCGGCTGATGCTGCTTCGAACCATTCGAATATAGTTTTCCATGCTCGGCAATAATTCGTCCGTCGTTTACCATGTAAGCTTACTGCCTGGATCATATGATAACTATCTCTTACTTATGTCCAGCGGAAACCTTTCAGGATGCCGTTCACACTAGGACACAATGTACAACCCCAGAATCTATTTGTGGAAGCAGTGCACCATCCATGTTACCAGATGGTAGCAGTTCAGAGGCAACACCGCCGGAGAGCAGTTTGAGCATAGATATTATAGTGCTTGAGGCTCTACTAGAGGCAGAAAGAGATGGTGTGGCTGCCATGAATGAGGTAATCTTTATCTTGAGGCTGGAAATTACAAAATTAGCGGCACGCATTATGCAAGCAACCCAAGAATTGGAGGAAGTAAGAATGTTGCATTTGAAGACGGAGGAGGTCCTGCTGTTTCTGCTATCTGAAGCCCAAGGTAATCCCGGTTCTTCTTTAGATACCAGTTGAAATTGTCATTAGATTATTGTACTTGCATGTTGTGTCATGTCTCTGAATGTATTATGTTGCAAGACCCCCTATGTTGTCCGGAATTCCATGTTGTCCATGTGTTGTAATGATCCGAATTTTTTAGGCGAGGTAATCCTCAGTACTTGTATGATTGACATAAGGTGAACTGTTTTTTGTGTGAGCATATTGTATTGGATGAAATAACTGTTTGAATCAGAGTGTATCCAACCTACTGAATTCGAAGATCACGGCATTTCTAAATCATAATCATATATAAAGGTGGAATAAATCTTTGTTGTGGTGTTGAAGAAATAAATAACAAAACATATAATTATCTGTGGATATTCGTAATCGAATACAAATTGAATTTGAATTTAGTTTGCTAGGTCCCAGGGCAAACGTGAATGCTAATTCTCCCAAGTTTTGAACGAAGCGGCTAAACACCCACTATAATTTGTGGGCTGCCCGAAGCAAGTGTTTGCGAGATGGAAATTACTCTCTACCCCTGATACTGAGTACATCCTTATCAACCGGATTTACACTGCTGTTGATAGGGGTAGACTAGTAACTTCAATCAAACGTGACACGACGGCCTATGAGCCCATTCAGACACGGTGGGCACCAAACGTGGGCGGCAAAACACATTTGATTCAAGCTTGTCCGAAAGACATGTGTCTCTTCCTCCATTTCCCCATTCATACACGGTGGTCGGAAAAACAAACTCTCCGCGTCCGAAATCGATGTAGGCTAATATTTTAAATAGGGGCAGATGTGTAACTTCCATCAGACGTGACACAACCGCCCTACCTGTCAGCCCCATTCATACACTGTGGGCGCCAACCGTGGGCGGCAAAACACCCTCTCCTCGCCCGAAATAGTTACCGGCAAATATTTGGGAGATGCGAGATTACCGTCCTATCCCCAACCGACGCGATGTCCGAAATTTTAAATGGGGGATAAGTTTGTAACTTTCCCCCATTTCAGAGAAGCGTGTCCCAAAGTTTGAGATCCCTCCTCCCCTCCATTCCCCATTCATACACCGGCGGCGGCACGACAACCTCCGCACTGCGGCCAACCTCCTCCGTGCGCCACCCCATCCTCCACCTTGCCGGAGCCGCCACCCCTACCCCGTCGTCCATTGCAAGATATGGACGTCTCTCATCCACGGCGCTGGACCAGGATCCTTTCATTGCCTCCTCTCGCTTCATCTGCACCGTCGTCCACCTTGCCGTTGCTGCTCCTACGATTGCCTCGTCCACGGCAACATGATATATCCCCCGACCCGGCCGTCTGCCGTCTAAAGTCTTCTTCCCCGCCGCTGATAGCCATCGCACCCGCACCACCCTCAACGTATCACTATAGGCCTACACGGCGTCGCAAGAGAGGTGGTACTCTTCCATATGTGCTTAAGTTATTGATCTCACTTGGGAAATAGATCGTAATTTGTTTACTGTACTTTTCTTGTCCGTACCAAATCATAGTGGCTAGTTGAAAGCAAGCATTGGTTGCGAAAGTAGCTTTGTCCGATTTGCACCTTCAGATCCGCCATGGCACGGGCACTATACTCGTAAAGCTTATGGTTTCCCCCCTTTATATTCACTACCATCATCGTAGGTGCTTCGTGTCGTGCTAGCACTGCTCCTCAAGACCTCAACCCAAAGCTTATGTGTTGAAATACGAATCTGATATGATGCTCATATCACTAAAACAGAGAACGATTAATTGGTCACCTAATGTTCCTATATTCGTTTCGAAAAGCATGTGCGCCACCCACTGGTCCAGCTAGTTTCACTTTCCTGATTTTTCTCTTGATGCTTGGGGTTTTCCCCTTTTATCTACTCTACTCTGACCTGCGTAGGTGCTTTTGTCATACTGGCATTACTCCACCCTTCAAGCTAAACAACACAACACTCAGAATTCGAAAGATTAGTTGTTCAAATATGATTGTGATATGATACTGATATTTGTTAACCGACACATTTAATTGGTTAGCTAAAGGTCCCACTTGAGTTTTCAAATGCATGTCGCGACATATAGAGAGACAGCATAATTGCATTTCTTTGTCACTTGTTGACCGTACTTTCTTGTCCATACCAAATCTTAGTTGCCATTTCAAAGCAAACATCGGTTGCTAACTACCCTTTGCATGGTTTGCAGCTTCAGATCTGCCATCCCACTGCCACAGTCAACACTGTACTCATCATGCTTATGTTTTCCCCATTTTATGATGACCACAATAAGCCTACGTGGTTCATGTCGTAATAGCACTGCTCCACCCATCGAGCTAAACAAGCTTAGTTGTACAAATTCATATCTGATATTATTGCTGATATTAGTAAAACTGAGAGATGTTTAATTGGTGAGCTAAATGTTCCTACTTTAGTTTCGAAATGCATGTGAGCCACATATGGAGAGACCGGAAAGAATAGTATTTCTCTATGCGCTCTGGTTCATCATGGGTGGCCAACCGACATTGTATTGAAAGACTTGTAATATCGTCAATCTGCTTGCTCTTCTGCTCTTCTTTAAGATGATACTCTTCTCTTGCAGTCGACTAGTCAGGTCGAGTTGTTCTCCTTTAGTATATTTTGAATCTGTCAGGTCAGGTCGACTTGTTCTTCTTTACTATATGTTGAAGCTATCATCTTCGAAGTGTCATCACTTCTGGAGCTATCATCTGTGAAGTGTCATCACTTCTGAAGCCACATTATATTAATGCACACAACAAATTACAGCATGCATGTCATCTTTTAAAAGAATTACAGAGATAGCACAAAGGGGTTTACAGGAAGGCAGTATTGGATTAGAATCACTTCTGCATTACAAAGAAAATCTCACTTGTTTTTATGTTTTCATGCATGTCAGATATTGAACATTATCAAAATGAATATGAGAATGGGCGCACGAGAGGAATATTGCGAAACGATCCACTGGCTAACAAACTTGGCATGGTGGAGGATGGCCTATCTTATTCACCCATCAAGGTGCTTGCTCTAGCTTTGCAAAGTTGTATTGGTCGCACATATTTTGCATCTGACCTCTTGCATTACTTCTACTTTGTTACACCATTTGCTTAGTTTAAGCATCATATATGATTATATGCCATACCTATCAATTTTCTGTACCTATTCCATGTGTTGTCACACTATGTTTTTCCAGTCAAATGTTGTTCTTTCGTAATAGATGTCCAAAAGGAAGAGGGTGAGTGCAGATCCTCAAGGAGTACAAACTATGTATTTGGAAAAGGTAGTGATACCTGTTAAATCAGATAGATCAGCAGCCACAGAAAACACAGGCCCAACTGTACCACACTTTACCCCTACTCCAGTGGCCAAACCCCTATTAGAACTGTTGACAGCCCAGTGTCAGGTACTGTCTATGATATCAATTCAAAATTTGAACTCCTAAATTTCTGCTTGTGCCTTACCTTCTCTCTTCTATGAAAACTAATTTCAAATGAATCTCCTTGCTCAAAGGATCATACGATCTCAAAACAATAATGGGCTCTGCATTGCTCTCATCAGTACCTCTCTCCCTTTTGCCTTGTAATGCTGTACTTAATTAATTGCTATTTGATTATGTATCATCAGTCTGCACCTGAGCTTCATTATCCTCTGTTTCTTCCAATATTATTTGATCTATATTTACTCTTTGCAAAATGTAGAATAATGGCAACGCTTATAAAGAATTTTCTTTGGGGAATTTATTGAATTATCCTTCCATCAACATGGAGAAGGGCTTTGTCCAGCCCATGTTAACATGTAATGTAAGTTCATCCTTCTAAAGCCTTCAAACTTTGTTCTAGTATAGATTTGGATAGGCATCATTTCCTCCACTGCTGTTTGCTTTGCTGTTTACATCTGATTGGATGTTTGCAACAACTACCAGTTTCAAATTATAGTTGTAAAAACATGTTCCTTATGCAGAACAGATCCATTTATTTGCTTATTGTAGCGACCCGACCCGAATGGATCAAGTCTCTGTGCTTAAGTGTCATCCCTGGATCGGTATGCTGACACACACAGCACTCGTGGATTTATAACAGAGGTAAATCACATGTATAAAGTAACGTAAATACCATTACCTCAATCTAAATAGCGGAAGTAACAAGGTTGTGGATTCCCATAAACACCAACGGCAAAGTTGAGTGTAGAAACCGTAACCCTAACGTAACACTTACTCGTCATAAGAAATCCTGCAACATGAGACGTTGCAGCCATGTAGGTCAGTACATTGAATGTACTGGCAAATTCACACCATAGAGCAATGATGAATAATAGCTAACACTACATACATATATGGCTGGTGGAAAGCTCTATGGTTATAATGTTTTTGCGAAAAGCCAATTTTTCCCTACTGCAAAGAAATAAATTTTATTTAACTATCATGGTGGTTGTTAAACATTGAGAATGGTTGACAGCATTCTCAATCCCAATTAAAAATATCATCATTAACCCAACAAAATTAATTAAAGTAACATGATGAGATCAACAGGATAATCCAAGAACTAGATACTCAAGATGTCCATAACCGGGGACACGACTAATCATGATTAGTTTGTACACTCTGCAGAGGTTTGCGCACTTTTCCCCACAAGACTCGATCGCCTCCGTTGGATTTCTCGCACTACATGGTGTTTGAGAAACGGATGACCGAGACATAGTCTTTCGGAAGCGCTAGCACCTTACGATGTGATAGACCGTACCAACCTACATCCCCTACATCTGCTAGTCTACCACTGTAAGAGTTCGCACGACTTAGTCAACTACGCCAGAGTCGATAATGGCTTGTGGCTGCACACGGAAGTTTCTAGCATGAATAATCTTATGATCCCTTTGAGCTTGGGTGGCGGTCCATAAAAAAACTAGGCAAATCATGTCCCAGGTGCCTAGATAGGCAAATCCTGGAATAGCGAGGTACCTCAATCCACCCAGATATGTGTTTAAGTTGCCACCTTAGATAAACCATTAATTAACAATCTCACATCTGTCATGGAAATTCACTCACCCAATCCACGTCTACTAGCATAGCATGGCATAAGAAGCAAACGTAGAAGTAACTCCCAAGGGTTTGATAATAAAACAGGTAATAGGTACTACCTCATCTACTTCCCAAAACCCACATATTAATTAGATCCTAATCATGCAATGTTTGAGGATTGATCTAATGCATAAAAACTGGGTATGAAAGGAATATGATCAAAGTGTGAACTTGCCTGCAATGTTGATGAAGAAGCTTCGCACTCAAATCCTGATAGTTCTATTCGTCTCACTCCGGTCAATCTATCGTAAGTAAGCAATAGTAACCACACATAAGCAATCACTCAAAAGATCGGAAAGAACGAAGAGAACAACTCGGAAAACATCAAAACCAAGCAAATAACTCTTGCAGCATAAAGTAATTTCTAACAGTACCAAAATTATGTGAATTTGTCCTTATCAGAACTTTTAGGTCAAGAGCTTTGATTTGCAAAAAGAATCAACTCAAACGGAGTTATAAAACTCAACTTATGATCAAACGAAGTTCAAATACTGAACTGTTTGAAATTCAAATTTTAAACTTTCAAAAACATGTTTAAGTTGTTTTACTGGATAGAGGGGATCATAATGAAGAAGTGGGCGTTGGTTTCATTGGATTCCGACTAACGAGTGAAAAGTAGTGATTGATTTAAGAACAGGGACTAATCTGTAAATAAAATATTCACGGATGGGTCCCTGGCCGAAATAAACATAAATCAGAAAGGCTAAATAACGAACGTTCATTTATAAGATCTAAACAGTGGACGTTCGCTGTTTACTAAAACCTAAAAGAACAGATCTAGTCTAGGGTTTAAGAAAAACAGAACTTAAAAGAAAAACCGATCAGACCGGGGCGGTTTTATACCGGTTGGCAGCGGCTTTCGACGAAGAACCGGCGACGGCAGTTACTCCGGCGAAATGAGACGGCGGCGGCGGCTCGGGTCCGGCCGGGGCGGCAGCTCCGGTGGCCCTCCAGCTCGGCGGAGTGAACGGGGGATGCGACGCGGGACGGCGGTGAGGTGGGTGGTGGCTGCGGTGGTGGTGCAGCGCGGCGGCGGCGGCAGTTGGCATCGGCGGCGGCGGTGGATCTGGCGAGGGGCGGCGGCAGCGGCGAAAACGGGACCCAGGGGCCCCGGGGTGGCCTTTTAAAGAGGGCAGGGGAGGGCAGTGGCGTGGGGAAGGGGACACGGAGGCCGGGGCGGACACGGCGGCGGCGGCGGCCGGCGTGCTCGGGCGGGACTCCGCCCGAGGTCGGTGGCGATGGCGCGCTGGGCTGGGTCTTGGCCAGGCAGGAGCTGGGCCGGCCCAGTCGGCGGGAAGGTTTTAAAAAAAGCGTTTAACAGACAAAAGAAATAATAAAACGTTAAGAAATAAAAACAAACTATAGGCATATAATATACCAAAATTTGCAGAAAAAGATTTTCTACAACATGGACATTTTCCTAACATTAAATAAAATTCACACAAATTCAGATAATTCAAAGAGTGCTACTAGTCTAATAAAATCCAATAAAAATCATTTTAAAAATACCAAAATTAATTCAAATTGATTTCTCTCCAATTTTCTGATGTAGGGAATCATGTTACCCTATTTTCCTTATATTTTATGTTTTGGGGAAAAATAATTTGAATAAAACTCAAATAACTCCAAATTGAAAATAAATTCAAAAGAACTTTGAATTAAATTCTTTGAAACTCCCAACTCATATTTCATATGTTTTGAAGAAGTCATTTTATCTTCGCTCGTGAAAATCATTGAGTTGCATAAAGTTCCTGGGTTGGAAATATTTTCCAAATGAAATTCAATTATTTTCAACACCCCTTGTCATTTAAATAAATGGAAGAAGTCATGTAATCTTCTCTCCAGGGTTTTGTGGTGAAAAGAATTTGAATTCATGGAGGTCAAAATGCAAAAATCAAAGTTTGGGAAAGTCCTTTTATTCCCTCTCATTTAACTTTCAAAACCTTTCGAATTTCACTCACTTACAGTCAATCAATCACATAACAATCAAGCAAACAATCAAATCTATCTATTTAATATAACATTCCAAAATTTAGAATTTTGGGATGTTACAAACCTACCACCCTTAAAATGAATCTCGTCCTCAAGATTTGGAGAGGCTAGCAAGAAATAGGTTAGGGTAGGAAGTCTTCAAAATCCATCAATCGTCCCTGGAGGTCTGGGGTGCTACCACCCTTAAAAACATGGTTACGATTCCAACAAAACTCTTATACTCCATCCTTATTGTTGACAGGGTCGGTCTTCTCAGATCTTCAGGATTAATTCCTTCTCTTGGCTCTTCTGGTGGTGGCATAACCTTTTTCTCAGTTCTTCTGTCCTTTCATCTTGGTAAGGTTATTCCATGACTGGGTCTTCTTAGCTGATGGGTCTGGCGCCAATACTAAACAGCTATCGATATCTCATGGTGGTCAACAATTTATGGTTTCTCCTGCAGGAAACGGGTCTGGGTTGAACCTCACCGTATGTCCTACGATTGGCAACAACTGCTTTGTACAAGGGAAAATACTTATACCATTCTAAGATTCAAACAAGGTTTAATATCGTCGTCTCTCTACTATAGGTAAGTCACTCAGATTTACCATCCCATAAAACAAGACGAATAATAAGAGTAGGTCGGTATGGTGATCAATCCATCCCGCACCCAAATCATTACCTTGTATACGGTTTAGTGAATCTCGCATGCTAACACTCGGTCATCCTCACAAGCATTGCAGAATTTCTCTTGTCAACGAACCAAGTTCGGATAAATCCATTGATTCTACAAGCCAAACAAACATCTATCGTTCCTTAACAACTCTCAGGTTTGCGTAAACTCCTATAAGATCGTTTGTTGATAAAGGCATATCTTCTTCCAGGGTTTTTTCCTTCAGCAAGAGTGCGCTTGCTTCTTGGCAGGTCCTGGGGCCTGTGGGTTATGGCCCATCTCATCACTTGTAAACCTTGAACTCATCATCACGGGCAACTGACCATCACTCCAACATCCAACTTCCTAGCATTTCTTAAATCCATCCAATGGTACTGTCTTCCTTCCTTCCTTCTATTGGTGCCAAGCTAAGATGTGATTACTCAAACTCATCATGGAGTTACAATTGCTCCATATTGCCAACATCATACCTCCTTTATATCCGAATAGTACTTCATTCATTCATACTCTTGGGGTATCCCACATATCGAGACCAAACTCCTTCTTATTTTGTTCGAAGTCCACTCCGTGGAATATCATAATCCTCTCCATAGGTCCAATCTCCTCGCAGGGTACTACCACCCTTAAAATGCTCCAATTCATCCGTAGACCAAATTTCTCATATCCTCGAAAATGGTTAAGATCTTTGTTCATAGAGTAACAACTCATACATCCAATTCTGTACCAACAATGCTAACTTCATTGATTCTCAAAGTATTACAATCTCCTGCATTTCCATTACATGCCTCAACTCAACACCTCAATACAGAAGAGATGTTCTCACTACTACTACTACATTTACATTGCTGCTAACTCAACTATTTAACACAAGTCTCCTTCTTCTTGGGACAATCCCTGGCAAAGTGCCCTGCTTCATTACAACAAAAACATATTACTTCTGACAAGTCTCGTGGTTTGCTTATGACTACATAGCCTCCTTGGGTCCTCGGCTTCCTTTTTGGGCAACTGCTGGAGTAGTGCCCTGACTCTTTGCACCTGAAACATGTGATATGGCTCAGGTCTTTCCTGGTATCCAATCTACTTCTCTTCCTGGACTTTTCCATTCCAATCAGGGCTTCTATTTCCTGTGGGTCATACTCTACTTCCTCTATCGGGAATTCTACCAGATCTCCATTCAGACAATTCTGGGAGATGTGTCCTTCTTCTCCACATGAATAGCATGACCTGGTGCAGGATTTAACTGGGTCTCCTTCGGGTGTGTCCTCCACCTCTTCCTTCATCACAGGTTCTTCTAAAATTTCCTCGGGGCTCCTTTCATTGCTTCTTTCTTCTGCTAGATGGCTCTTTGTACCATGGGGTAAATGTGACACTGGGCAGGGTAGTGGGTAGTTCCTTCACACAAGAAACAAGTAATTTGCCTCGTTGGGCATTCTTCAGCTGGGTGACTTCCTTCACAATTAGGGCATTCATCCTTGTGTTCTTTATGGTTGTGTCCTATTTCTCCACAGAGCTTGCAGGCACAAGATTTCTTCATATCATTTCCATAATGCTCAAATCTCTGGGACACAAACCGAGACTTTGGCAAAGTCTACTTAAATTCCTTCCAAGTGGTTACTCCTTGCCATCCATTGATGGTTTGGTACATCCTCGTTGCAGCACCTCTTTCAAAGAATTGAAGATCATGCTGGGTTATATCCTTTCCGGCTATAGTGTTATTCTCCATATGATCCTCCATGTTCTGAATCCATTGGTCTGTCTCCAATTGACTCGTCGGTCCAGAAAATATAAGCTCATCTCCATTCATCCTCTATTGGGTCCATGGGTTTGGGGTGGGAGAGAGAGAGGGATAGAGAGGGATGCACACAATGCAAAGAATAGTTTTGAAAAGACAGATTTTATTTTGTGGCTGTTGGAAAAACAACAAACAAATGACAGCTCACAAACGTCGCATCTAACGTAGGTATATAACAGGGGTTTGGTCTTCTAGAGGTCAATAAATCTTTATAGTCACCAATCTCTTCTTGTTCATGTCTCCGATGGCTTCTTTCGATCGTGCTTGTCCTTCTCAAGTTCTTTTGCCAGATCATCTCTGTTGACGCGAAGTCTCTCATAACGTCTTTTAATATTTCTGGAGTTGCATTCCAAACTTCTGGTTTCAACATCCTTGACATGAACCATGATCCTACTGTCCTTCAGTTCCTGACGAATCTTTGGTATCTCGAGGTTTTGCTCCTCCAGCTTGGCTACTTTCAGCTTCTGGTTCCGAGTGCTTCACGAATTGTCTCATTGTCAAATATAGCTTCCTGCATGTCCATCTTAAACTTCTTGATGTAATACTCCCGATCCTAGTGATACACCAGCTAAGGTTAAAACTTGATCTCTTGCTGGTAGGTGCTCCATTAGCCCTTTTGTCATCCAATTTTTCTGAAAGATGCATGCTTAACACCTCACGGTGACAATAGCATGAGCAAGCGATAGCATCATGGAAATCCATGTTTATGGATATGTCTTTGCCATGAGCTATCATTCCATAATTGATATCTCTTGTCTTGGGGTTTCTTGACAAAAACTTTGAGTTCTAATGCTTCATGCTCCAGTCTTTTGTCGATACACCCTGATCTCGGGTATTGACAGCTTCCTTAGTCTGACAAGCTCTATCAGAGTAGCCTTCCTAGGTCATACCAATCTGGAAATTCCTCAAAGCCTTCAAATTCTCCTAGTCTTCGAAGTCTTCAACCGTTGTAGTTTCCATCATTGTAATGCACGGTAAAAATCCTCTTTATTCCAAGGTGGTCTTAGTTGTCCGATATCTTGTACTTCTTGGAGTGGTCTCATCAGTCGAATCTTCGTGTGGTCAAAAGGGGAAAGGGGTATAGTCTCACTAAAAGGAAATATTTGAATAACCTTAGAGGAGAAGAGAGGTAACAGATCCTTTTTGAAAAGAAAGTTGTAGAGAAAAATCTTTCCTATGGGCTTGTCAGTCTCTAGGGTCACGTCCTACAGTTAACATGTGCTCTGATACCATCTTGTAGCGACCCGACCCGAATGGATCAAGTCTCTGTGCTTAAGTGTCATCCCTGGATCGGTATGCTGACACACACAGTACTCGTGGATTTATAACAGAGGTAAATCACATGTATAAAGTAACGTAAATACCATTACCTCAATCCAAATAGCGGAAGTAACAAGGTTGTGGATTCCCATAAACACCAACGGCAAAGTTGAGTGTAGAAACCGTAACCCTAACGTAACACTTACTCGTCGTAAGAAATCCTGCAACATGAGACGTAGCAGCCATGTAGGTCAGTACATTGAATGTACTGGCAAATTCACACCATAGAGCAATGATGAATAATAGCTAACACTACATACATATATGGCTGGTGGAAAGCTCTATGGTTATAATGTTTTTGCGAAAAGCCAATTTTTCCCTACTGCAAAGGAATAAATTTTATTTAACTATCATGGTGGTTGTTAAACATTGAGAATGGTTGACAGCATTCTCAATCCCAATTAAAAATATCATCATTAACCCAACAAAATTAATTAAAGTAACATGATGAGATCAACAGGATAATCCAAGAACTAGATACTCAAGATGTCCATAACCGGGGACACGGCTAATCATGATTAGTTTGTACACTCTGCAGAGGTTTGCGCACTTTTCCCCACAAGACTCGATCGCCTCCGTTGGATTTCTCGCACTACATGGTGTTTGAGAAATGGATGACCGAGACATAGTCTTTCGGAAGCGCTAGCACCTTACGATGTGATAAACCATACCAACCTACATCCCCTACATGGCTGCAACGTCTCATGTTGCAGGATTTCTTACGACGAGTAAGTGTTACGTTAGGGTTACGGTTTCTACACTCAACTTTGCCGTTGGTGTTTATGGGAATCCACAACCTTGTTACTTCCGCTATTTGGATTGAGGTAATGGTATTTACGTTACTTTATACATGTGATTTACCTCTGTTATAAATCCGCGAGTACTGTGTGTGTCAGCATACCGATCCAGGGATGACACTTAAGCACAGAGACTTGATCCATTCGGGTCGGGTCGCTACACTTATATAATTGTGAAACATGTTATGTGTCTCCTTGTTTCTCTTTCAGAGTCGTATCTCTTACGCCAGGCAGAACTTTAGGGAAGATAGCGAGCCAAACCATCTTGTGGACAGCGAGATGACCCCATGGTCCTGTCTTGATGAAGACAGTGAGTTGAAGCTACTCACCAGCAGGTGTGAGACAACCTCTGTGCAGTCACTGCCTCAATCAGTTCGACTTCTTCAGTCTCAACTTAAAGTGGAAAGGCTTGCTTCAGCTCAGCTCCGACTTGAAGTCAAAGATGCAATGAAGATGTGAGAGGACTGCCGTGCGCACCATCAAGCCTTAAATCTAGTGTTGATGCATCTATCGTTGACACAACTGAGGTCTACTCAGCTTCTTCAGCTGTTTGGGGGGGGGGGCCTTCCTGGCCATGCCTAGTGCCTTCTAAAGTGCTCTCAGTTTTGTATATTCTTTTGTCAGCGCGTTTATTTGGACTGGTGGCGAACTTTGATGCCCAGTGGATGTAATATGTGATAGCCGTGATAGCCTAGCGTAAGTTTCTTGCTTATTTATTTCCTTGTTGTCTTGTTTATTTGTTTTCTTGTAGTCATTGCAGTTCTTTTTCTGCGGTTTGCTAGTGGCTGTAATAATCTATTTTTTAAAACTAAGGTACAATAACCATGGGATAATATTTACTGTAGTGACACTGGGCGTCCTATGGGCCGTAGAAACAGTGGGCCTTCTACGGGCCGTAGAAACAATGGGCCTTCTAAGGGCCGTAGAAACAATGGGCTTTCTATGGGCCGTATCATCAATGGCCTTATACGGGTAGTATGATAACATGGGCCAATAACAGGCCGCATTATGGCCGTAAACGGGCTAGAGTTGGAATCATTCGTTCATTGGCCGACCATAACGGGCCATCAATAGTCTGTATTTCATGACGCTATGAAAACGGCCCAACGTATTAACGGACCACAAACGGGCCGACTGTAACCACGGGCTGAATTTGGCCCACAAGCAGAAAATGACAATAATGGGCCGTAAGTAAACGAATGCTGGAAATGAGCCCAAGAATAAATGGGCTCCGAGAAGGCCGAAAGATAACATGGGCTGGAAATGGCCCAACGGAATAACGGGCCGCTAATGGGTATAAAGTGATACACTGTTCATTACGGGCCAGTTTCACCACGGACCGTTAATAGGTGTAAAGTGATATACTGTTCATTACGGGCCAGTTTCACCATGGACCGTTAATAGGCCAAGAGTTACATAGGGCCTCATATGGGCCGAAAGACGGCATGGGCCATACATGGGCCAGAAGTGAAAACGGGCTGGAATCATATTGGGTGGCCCAGATGACGCTACTGGGCCTAATTCGGATAGGGCGTAACGGGCCTTGGGTTAGCGGGCTGTAAATGTGGGCTATATGCAAACAGGCCGTTAACATGCTTTCCATGGGCCGGCCCGCCACATTTTGACCAAGTCAAACGGGCCAGCCTTTTCACAGGAATGGGCCTCTCTTGGGCCGGGCCACGTGTCGACATATCATAGGCGCCTTATGTCCAATGAGTGGATGACATCTGTCCCTACAATGACCCGACACATGTTTCCTCCAGCTAATGATGATTTTACACGTGGAAAATCCACATTGGTCGGGACTGTTAACGGGTTATCGGATCCAAAACCCGACCCGATAGCTTAACGGCGTTCCGTTACGGTGGATGCCAGTGTCGGTCACCCTTGATGAAAGCACTTCTGTGAAGCGCAATTTATCGTCATGGAAGTGGACACTTCCGTGATGATAATTTTGGTAATGTCATGGAACACTTCTACGACAACACAGGTATGACTATCTTGATTCTGTCATAAATTTGTCATGGATGTACATGCATGACAAAAAACGCGACCTACTGTGACAAACACGTATCATCACGGAAGTGTATTTTTTTTGTAGTGTATTACCGTTGTTCCTAATGATAAAGATGAATTGATCCCGCAAAGAATTATTACAGGTTATAGGATGGTAATTGATTTCCGTAAGTTAAGTAAAGCTACTAAGAAAGATCATTACCCTTTACCTTTTGTTGATCAAATGCTAGAAAGGCTATCCAAACACACACATTTTTGCTTTCTAGATGGTTATTCTGGCTTCTCTCAGATACCTGTGTCAGCAAAGGATCAATCTAAAACTACTTTTACTTGCCCTTTTGGTACTTTTTCTTATAGACGTATGCCTTTTGGTTTATGTAATGCACCTGCTACCTTTCAAAGATGCATGATGGCTATATTCTCTGATTTTTGTGAAAAGATTTGTGAGGTATTCATGGATGACTTCTCAGTCTATGGATCCTCTTTTGATGATTGTTTGAGCAATCTTGATCGAGTTTTGCAGAGATGCAAAGACACTAGTCTCGTCCTGAATTGGGAAAAGTGTCACTTTATGGTTAATGAAGGCATTGTCTTGGGGCACAAGATCTCCGAGAGAGGTATTGAAGTTGATAAAGCCAAGGTTGATGCTATTGAAAAGATGCCATGTCCCAAGGACATAAAAGGTATAAGAAGTTTCCTTGGTCACGTCGGTTTTTATAGGAGGTTCATTAAGGACTTTTCTAAAATCTCTAGGCCTCTGACTAATTTATTGCAAAAAGATATTCCTTTTGTCTTTGATGATGATTGTGTAGAAGCATTTGAAACACTTAAGAAAGCTTTGATCACTGCACCTATTGTTCAGCCACCTGATTGGAATTTACCTTTTGAAATTATGTGCGATGCTAGTGATTATGCTGTAGGTGTTGTTTTAGGTCAAAGAGTCGATAAGAAATTGAATGTTATCCAGTATGCTAGTAAGACTCGTGATACTGCCCAGAGAAATTATGCTACTACTGAAAAAGAGTTCTTAGCAGTTGTGTTTGCATGTGATAAGTTTAGGCCTTATATTGTTGATTCCAAAGTTACTATTCACACTGATCATGCTGCTACTAAATATCTTATGGAAAAGAAAGATGCTAGGCATAGACTCATTAGATGGGTTGTCTTGCTCCAAGAATTTGATTTGCATATTATTGATAGAAAGGGAACTGAGAACCCCATTGCAGATAACTTGTCCAGGTTAGAGAATGTTCTTGATGACCCACTGCCTATTAATGATAGCTTTCCTGATGAACAATTAGCGGTCGTCAATGCTTCTCGTACTGCTCCTTGGTATGCTAATTATGCTAATTACATTGTTGCTAAATATATACCGCCTAGTTTCACATACCAGCAAAAGAAAAAGTTCTTTTATGATTTAAGACATTACTTCTTGGATGATCCACACCTTTATAAAGAAGGAGTAGATGGTGTTATTAGACGTTGTGTGCCTGAGCATGAACAGGAACAGATTCTACGTAAGTGTCACTCTGAATCCTATGGAGGACACCACGCTGGAGATAGAACTACACACAAGGTACTACAATCTGGTCTTTATTGGCCTACTCTCTTCAAAGATGCTCGTAAGTTTGTCTTATCTTGTGATGAATGCCAAAGAATAGGTAACATTAGTAGACGTCAAGAAATGCCTATGAATTATTCTCTTGTTATTGAACCGTTTGATGTTTGGGGCTTTGATTATATGGGACCTTTTCCTGCCTCTAATGGTTATACACATATTCTAGTTGTTGTTGATTACATTACTAAGTGGGTAGAAGCTATTCCAACTAGTAGTGCTGATCATAACACTTCTATTAAAATGCTTAAGGAAGTTATTTTTCCAAGGTTTGGAGTCCCTAGATATCTTATGACTGATGGTGGTTCACATTTTATTCATGGTGCTTTCCGTAAGATGCTTGCTAAGTATGATGTCAATCATAGAATAGCATCTCCTTATCATCCGCAGTCTAGTGGTCAAGTAGAGTTGAGCAATAGAGAGCTCAAATTAATTTTGCAAAAGACTGTGAATAGATCTAGAAATAATTGGTCCAAAAAACTTGATGATGCATTATGGGCCTATAGAACTGCATACAAAAATCCTATGGGTGTGTCTCCTTATAAGATGGTTTATGGAAAAGCGTGTCATTTACCTCTTGAACTTGAACATAAAGCATATTGGGCTATTAAAGAGCTCAGTATGACTTCAAACTTTCCGGTGAGAAGAGGTTGTTTGATATTAGCTCACCTGATGAATGGAGAACCCAAGCTTATGAGAATGCCAAGCTTTTCAAAGAAAAAGACAAACGCTGGCATGATAAGAGGATACAAAAGCGTGAGTTTAACGTAGGAGATTATGTTTTATTATTAAACTTTGTTTAAGATTTTTTGCAGGAAAACTTCTCTCAAAGTGGGAAGGTCCCTACGTTATCGAGGAGGTCTATCGTTCTGGTGCTATAAAAATCAACAACTTCGAGGGCACAAATCCGAGGGTGGTAAACAGTCAAAGAATTAAACACTATATTTCAGGTAATCCTGTCAATGTTGAAACTAATATTATTGAAACCGTAACCCCTGAGGAATACATAAGGGACACTTTCCAGAACGTTCCAGACTCCGAAAAGGCATAGGTATGTAGTATGGTAAGTAAACCGACTCCAAAACAACTCCAATGGCAATTTTTATCAGTTTTGGATTATTTAAGAATTTTAGGAAGAAAGAAGTAGTCTGAAAGGGACACGAGGCTCCCACGAGAGTGGAGGCCCCCCCCTATTGGGCGCGCCCCCTGTCTCGTGGGCACCTCGTGTGCCTCCCAGACTCCGTTTTCTTGCATATTACGTAGTTTGGTCGGTAAAAATTCATTATATATACTCCCGAAGGTTTTGACCATCGTATCACGCAAATATCCTCTGTTTTCGTTTCGAGCCGTTTCTGTTGCAGATTTAGAGCATTATGTCATCTCAGGATTCAGAAGGGGAAAGCTATGTCGCTGACTACCTTGCAGACCCTAAGGTCTACGGGGACTTCGAGCATGATGATTGGACCTCCGAAGAAGAAGAATACTATGAGCCTAAGGGAAAAGAGGAGACGAGTTCAGACAAGGACGAAACCCCATTACCTCAACCTAGGGATATGCATGTGGAGTTTAAAAAGTCAAGCCTCCCTAAGGTCCAATCTATCACACCATGTGTTTTGCAGGACAGTAAGGCGGCATTATGCAAAAAGATAATGAAACTTGAACTCGAGAATGAGGATCTGAGGGAGGAAAATTTTAGCCTCAGACGCAAGCTAGAGAAGAAAAATGCAGCAACTCCACCATCACCACTTTCGAAGAAAGAGACATAATCACATGGGTATGGGCACTCCCCTTGGCAACTGCCAAGCTTGGGGGAGGTGCCCCAGTATCGTATCACCATCACACTCCTATATTTTCCGCTTTATTTAGTTCGATCCTTTTAGTAGTATCTTGATCTAGTAGTTTGAAGTTTTGATATCAAGTAGTTTTGAGTTTTGCATTGTGATCTCTTTTTGTAATCGAGTCCGTGAGCTATCTATAATAAAGATTAGTGTTGATTCAAGGGCTTTGCTATGTTGCTATGATCTTGAGAAAGTAGAAAGAATAAAAGAATTGATATTGATCTTATGGCTAGTGATAACTTCACACATAGAAAGTATGAGGCATAAAAATTGTTGAGAGTTGATGAACGTAGTCTTGGTCATCGTTGCAATAATAGGAAGTGATAAGGAAAGATGGGTTCACATATAAATATATTATCTTTGACATCTTTTATGATTGTGAAGCACTCGTTAAGTATGACATGCTAAAAGAGTTGATGTTGGACAAGGAAGACAACGTAATGGTTTATGTTTTCCGACATCTCAGTTAAAGTATATTGTCATTGACCTTCCAAACATGTTGAGCTTGCCTTTCCCCCTCATGCTAGCCAAATTCCTTGCACCAAGTAGAGATACTACTTGTGCTTCCAAATATCCTCAAGCCCAGTCTTGCCATGAGAGTCCACCATACCTACCTATGGATTGAGTAAGATCCCTCAAGTAAGTTGTCATCGGTGCAAGCAATAAAAATTGCTCTCTAAATATATATGACTTATTAGTGCAGAGAAAATAAGATTTGTACGAACTTGTTGTGGAAGTAATAAAAGTGAAGGACTGCATAATAAAGGTCCACATACAAGGGGCAATATAAAGTGACGTTCTTTTGCATTAAGATTTTGTGCATCAACCCTAAACGCGCATGACAACCTCTGCTTCCCTCTGCGAAGGGCCTATCTTTTACTTTATGTTTTTACTTTATGCTTGAGTCAAGGTCATCCTCACCTTTCCTTTTTTTCATTTTATCCTTTGGCAAGCTCCTCGTGTTTGAAAGATCATGATGCATATGTCCAATTGGATGTAAGTTAGCATGGGCCATTATTGTTGACATCACCTAAAGGTGAATACATTGGGAGGCAACACAATAAGCCCCTATCTTTCTCAGTGTCCGGCTGAAACTCTATAACCACAAGTACTGCGTGAGTGTTAGCAATTGTAGGAGACTACGAGATAGTTGAGTATGTGAGCTTGCTGAAAAGCTCTATTATGGACTCTTTCTGATGTTACAATAAATTGCAATTGCTTCAATGACTGAGATTATAGTTTGTTAGTTCCCAATGAAGTTTTTGAACCATACTTGACATTGTGAATTGCTTGTTACTTGAGCAAAGGAAAGCATATGACAAATTTATATATGTTGCTGTTATTAGAATGATCATGATGCCCTCGTGTCCGTATTTTATTTTTATCGACACCTCTATCTCTAAACATGTGGACATATTTTTTTTATTTTGGCTTCCGCTTGAGGACAAGCAAGGTCTAAGCTTGGGGGAGTTGATACGTCCATTTTGCATCATGCTTTTATATCAATATTTATTGCATTATGGGCTGTTATTACACATTATATCACAATACTTATGGCTATTCTCTCTTATTTTACAAGGTTTACCATGAAGAGGGGGAATGCCGGCAGCTAGAATTCTGGCTGGAAAAGGAGCAAACGTTGGAAACCTATTCTGCACAGCTCCAAAAGTCCTGAAACTCCACGAAACAACTTTTTGGATTTAATAAGAATTTCTAAGCGAAAGAAATAGGCCAGGGGGCCCACACCCTGTCCAGGAGACAGGGGGCGCCCCCCTATCTCGTGGGCCCCTGGTGGGCCTCCGGCGTCCATCTTCTGCTATATCATCACTTTTACCGTAGAAAAAATCGTGGGCAAGCTTACAAGACGAAACTCCACCGCCACGAGGCGGACCTTGGCGGAATCAATCTAGGGCTCTGTTAGAGCTGTTCTGCCGGGGACACTTCCCTCCGGGAGGGGGAAATCATCACCAACGTCATCACCAACGATCCTCTCATCGGGAGGGGGTCAATCTCCATCAACATCTTTACCAGCACCATCTCCTCTCAAACCCTAGTTCATCTCTTGTATCCAATCTTGTATCAAAACCACAAATTGGTACATGTGGGTTGCTAGTAGTGTTGATTATTCCTTGTAGTTCATGCTAATTGGTTTACTTGGTGGAAGATCATATGTTCAGATCATTTATGCATATTATTACTCCTCTGATTATGAACATGAATATGCTTTGTGAGTAGTTACGTTTGTTCCTGAGGACATGGGTGAAGTCTTGCTATTAGTAGTCATGTGAATTTGGTATTCGTTCGATATTTTGATGAGATGTATGTTGTCTTTTCCTCTAGTGGCGTTATGAGAACGTCGACTACATGACACTTCACCATTATTTGGGCCTAGAGGAAGGCATGGGGAAGTAATAAGTAGATGATGGGTTGCTAGAGTGACAGATGCTTAAACCCTAATTTATGTGTTGCTTCGTTAGGGGCTGATATGGATCCATACACTTAATGATGTGGTTAGGTTTACCTTAATACTTCTTTTTGTAGTTGCGGATGCTTGCAATAGGGGTTAATCATAAGTGGGATGTGTGTCCAAGTTAGGGAAGTACCCAAGTACCGGTCCACCCACATATCAAATTATCGAAGTACCGAACGCGAATCATATGAACGTGATGAAAACTAGCTTGACGATAATTCCCAATGTGTCCTCGGGAGCTCCTTTATCATTATTAGAATTTGTCCAGGCTTATCCTTTGCTAAATAAAGGATTGGGCCACCTTGCTGCACTTTACTTACTTTATTTACTTGTTGCTCGTTACTATTTATCTTATCACAAAACTATCTATTACCTACAATTTCAGTGCTTGCAGAGAAAACCTTACTGAAAATCGCTTATCATTTCCTTCTGCTCCTCATTGGGTTCGACACTCTTATTTATCGAAAGGACAATGATAGATCCCCTACACTTGTGGGTCATCAGGGGCCAGTTGAGCATTGATGTGAATTCATCCTTAAAGTCATCATGCAGGTAGTACAGGTACGCGAGGTGTTCCATGTACTTCTTCATAATGTGCCAGCGGCATAGCTTATGTACCGTGTTCTTGAAAACATCTGGGATCACCAAAGCCATTGCCGGGCACTGGTCTGGTAATGAGAAAATAGACTCCGAGTGGTCAGCACATGGTTGTGCATATATAATAATAGAACTGACACAACATTTTTACTGTGTTATTTTCCTTTTTTTGATAGGGGGTGGTGGTTGGGGGTGGTTTTGGCGGTTGTACCTGTGAGGATGCATGTAGGAGCCTTCCCTCTCATGCACCTTAAAAATGTCTTGAATAGCCACTTGAATGAATCTGCATCCTCATCTCTTATCAGGGTGAAACCAAAGAATGTAGTCTGTAAGTGGTTGTTAGTTCCGACAAACACCCCAAGTGGCATATGGTACTTGTTGGTCTTATATGTTGTGTCAAACGTTACGCAGTTCCCAAAGTCCTGATACGCCCCACGGCAGCTTGCGTTCGCCCAGAATATGTTCTTAACTCTGTCGGACTCATCGAGTTGCATGTCACAGAAGAATTCCCTGTTTATAGCTTTCATCTCTCTAAAGAAGTTGACAGTCTTTAGGACATCGTCCACATCATCAATCCTTGAATTCTTTGCTTTCCTGCATATTAAAAGTTCATTAAAAATGCATGTTGAACTGGCGTCAGGTCATGCATTGCGTAATATGTTTGTACTGACAGAGGAAAAAAGATGGAGGTGGTTTATGGGAGGAGAACAAGTTTGTACTTACAGGTTAATCAGGTCTTTGGCATTCATTTCGAGGAAGTAGCTACCAGGGTCATCACCACCCAGTATGCTCATGATTTGCATGTGTTCAATGCCTTTGAACTGCAGGTACCTGACGTACTCCAAGATTGTTTTGTCAAAGTTTTTGTGGGAGTGCAAGAAGACAAGCATTTCTGTGGTGAGCCGTAGCATGTGGTTGTGTTCCCAGACTATCTCTTTTACGACAAATGTTCCATCCTTTTCCTTCTTCAGCCTCATTTTAGCCCCACAGTTAGTTCTGGCTGTCGTCTTGTTATGGTGTCTATTTGCTTCAGACACCTTGGATTCATAAACTCCATAGCACGTGCAATAAAGGTAGGCTCTGGTCTTAAACTTGGGGCCTTCCCTGACAGCAAAACCCGCGTGCTTCGCATATACGTTGTAGAAGTTCTTTGTTTCTTCGAAAGTTTCAAAGCGCATCTCTAGCCTTGGCAGAACGTAAGCTTCAATGTCAGGTGGTTGCACGCAACAGTGAGCAAACAAAAACGTAGTTATGAAAATGTTAGATGGGGTGGTCACAGTACCATGGTATGGAGTGTGCTTGTATGTTTTTTTTCTATATGGATACTTACATGTGTATAGCTCTGCACTGCCTCCGGTGTTTGTTTTTCACCCTGGTGTATGGGTGTGGGTGGTGTCACCCTTGGCACATGCAGCAATGCATCTCTTGGAGGGAGCAATGTTGACGAAGATCTCTGTCTCTCATTGTACGGACGTCTCCCCTTAGATTCATTGTGAGGTTGCTCCTATCTATATGGCTCATATCTTGTACTTCTGAACCTGCTAGAGTGGCCAAAATTTTTGTCTCTTTGGCCTTGTCTTCATGTCGCAACCACTTTTGCAGCACTGATGATTGATGTTGACGGAGCGACTGGTGGAAGCCTTGTTGCAACCCATCCACGACTTCCTGTCCTTGGCTTTTTGCATGCGCTAGGGAAGGAAAACATTTGTTGTTGGTGATATTGTTGGCCTTGTTGCAACCCAGCAGCGGCAAAGATTGTATTCCCAGATATTGGTGTTTGCTGCATAGAAGAACCTGTCCGTGCTTCTGATGATTCCGGTGTATCTTGAAATCTGCCTGTATTGTTGAAGTATCCATGTGGTATTTCTGGTGTTACCCAACCAGGTGGTGCCCCATATCTGCTTGGCTCATCAAGCGCTCGCTGCGTGTGCCGCCTTGCATGCTTCTGCAATGACATTCAACAGTTTTGGGATTAATCTGGTTTCGTTTTCAGTCGAACTGATGAACGTACATGTTCAACACTGATGTACTGATGTACTGTTTTTTAGAACTGCTTGTAAACTGGACATTGAACTGATGCATGTCTTCTCTTTTGTTCATCTATAACTTATGCAACTACACTAGAAGTACTCCTAGTTTATGTATCATTGAACTTAGTGTGTAACAAGTGTATATTTTTTTCAACATGTACTGATGTACTGTTTTTAGCACTGCTTGTAAACTGAACATTGAACTGATGCATGTCTTCTCTTTTGTTCATATATAACTTATGCAACTACACTAGAAGTACTCCTAGTTTATGTATCATTGAACTTACTGTGTAACAAGTGTATTATTTTTTTCAACAACATTCTTTCACTAGTTCGAACTGACGCAACTACACGGCATATACTATTAGAAATAACATCATAGAACTTAAAGTGGTAGCTGAACCTTATAAGCCTAGTAGCTCCTTGGGCTGATGCATAACTTTATGTTTTTTGGCTTGAACTGAAGCTAGCATATTAGGGGTACTGACAGTAACCTCAACATCCAAATTGTGCATCAAGTGGCAGGGGTGTAATGAACTGATCAAGTACTTCATTACAATTCTCATCTAGAACTTATGCATCTACATTACAAGTACTGCTAGTTTATGTATCATTGAACTTACTATGTAACAATTTTATATTTTTTAGTAACAATTTTTTTACTCGTTTGAACTGACGCAACTACATGACTTGTACTCTTAGAAATAACAACATACAACTTTCAGTGGTAGCTGAACCTTAGTACTATCTACTTGGACTGATGCATAAGTTTAAGTTTTTTTACTTGAATTGAATCTACCATATTAGAGGTACTGACATTAATCTCGACATCCTAATTGTGCATCAATGCATCTACATTACAAGTACTGCTAGTTTATGTATAATTGAACTTACTGTGTAACAATTTTTTTCTTTTTTGTAACAGTTTTTTTACTCGTTCGAACTTACGCAACTCTATGACTTGTACTCTTAGAAATAACAACATAAAACTTTCAGTGCTAGCTGAACCTTAGTATTATATACTTGGACTGGTGCATAAGTTTAAGTTTTTTTACTTGAACTAAAGCTACCATATTAGAGGTACTGACATTAATCTTGACATCCTAATTGTGCATCAAGTGGCAGGGGTGTAAATGAACTGATGCAAGGATTTGCAATGTACTGATGCAGCACAGATGCAGCACACAATTTTGTACTCATGAACCTAATAGTGTAACATGTAGGCAGAGGATAGCAGCACAGATGAATTGATGAACTGATGAATTGACACAAACGTGGTACCTATTTTCATTCAAACCCAGATCTCAAAAACTTGGTGTTGCTAGTAATTTGTGTGGGAAGAAGACATCACTTGCATCTTGTTGCATCTGACTTCATCTTCGTCTCGTTGGCGGCGTATTGGAAAGAACTTGGAAGGCGGAGCCATTGTTGTTGGGGACACGACCGTGCTTGTGGTGGAGCTCTGTCGACGAGGTCTGTCGAGGGGTGGAGGCAGGAGGCGTGGATCACGGCCCAGGCGAATCTCCGGCGCCCGACGGCGGGGAGGTGCGCGGGGAAGCTCCTGCACCAGGCGGCGGGGAGGCGCGCGGGGAGGCTCCTGCACTAGGCGGCGGGGAGGCGCGCGGGGAGGCTCCTACACCAGACGGAGGGAGGCGTGCGGGGAGGCTCCGGCGCCCGGCAGAGGGGAGGCGCACGGGGAGGCTCTGCCGCCCGGCGGCGGGGAGGTGCGCGGGGAGGCTCCGGCGGCGGCGGTTGGGTCGGCGGCATGGTTAGATGGCTACGCGTCGGGGGGAGTGGTGGCTATGGATCGGGGGCCGGTGGTGCAAACTCGCCGTCGGCGGGTCAAGGCGCCGCGGGCTCCCTCGCTCCGGCTGCCGCCATCGCCCGCTCGCCCACGACGGCTGCCTCCGGCGGTAGGAAGCAGGTCGGAATGGGGCTGGGTCGGTCGTGGACGTGTCGCGCCTTATAGGGGGCGAGGGTAAGAGAATAATATTCTGTTACTGGTAACAGAATAGTCCAGCCCTATATATATACCGTGAGGGCGTCGAGCACAGCCAAAGACGAAGGCCCACCTAGCGTGCCAGAGACTGAGGACGGGCTACTATGAGCGGTAGCGAGTACGAGAGGAGGCCCGGTTGCGTGAGCAAGTGATGGTGCGGCGGTGTTGTTGTTCACGGAGTTGCTCGCGATGAAACTGAGCAACAGGAAATCATGTACCATCTTGTCTGGATTTTCCTTCGTCTAGTTGATGATAGCTGGAACCAAGTAAGTAGCAAAATCATTTCTGCAGCCAGTTACAACTGCATTGACTGCCTGCTGTAGCAACTCATGTTTCTCCTCGGCTATTTTTTCGCGTCCTCAGTTGTTTTTTTCTCGACCGCAAACTTCACCTTCTCGTCGATGTTCGCCTGACTAAACTTCTTTTTCCACTTCTTGGCCTCCGGGCCCTCGTTGTAAAACACCTTCCACGTGGAGCCGTCTCCAGCACCGTGCACACAACCATATTGCGTCCGCTGGCCCAAAGGGATTCCCTTAAGTTCGTTCAAGGACCGGTTGAGAGGGGTGTCCCCCTTGGGCCTCATCGGAGAAGTAGGGCTTTCAGCTGCAAGCTGGTGTTGCTTCTCCTGCAGAAGGAACGTGAACCATTTAGGAATGTGTAGTCGACTAGATCTGGAGCTAAATGTAAGGTGGTAAAATAATAACTACCAGTAGTCTAATCAATCTCCACATGATCTGGTCCTTCTAAAAAATCTTCTTTTCCTTGTCCCACTTGTAGCGGGCCCTGATGAAGTCACGCTCCAAGGGGTTGGTGAACTTCGCGAACGGGTCTGGGATACCCGCGGCTTCACGTTCCGCGTCCTCCTTATCCCATATGGGCCTTTTACCGAGGTAGCCACGTTTTCCAAGGTGATGCTTCCCCGTGTTCCTTTGCTGAAGGCTCTTGAATTTCACAGCCTTAGCCTTGGCTGCCTCGATAGCGCAACTGTCCTTGAACTTTTTGAACTCCTCTTCCGTAAGTGTCGGATTTTCCTCCAGAATCTTGGACAGGGGTTCCTCATCCTAAATAGATCGTTTTACCCTCCCTTTCCAGGAGGCCAAATCATTGCTGAACATGCCCTTGGCGTGATTGTTAATCTTTTTCATCTTCGGATCATCCCAAGGTTGTTCTATGTTATCATCCTGGTCGGGGAAATTGAATCTCTTGTGCAAATTTGTCAGGAGCAACTGCGTCAAATGTTCTTTACTCCTTAAGTCATCATCATTGATGCTCGCGCATCCCCGTAGGATGCATCCTACTTGGTTCCAATAGCACTCGCGAGGTTCTTCCGGCTCTAATGGCTAAAACTTGCTAGGTGCCATCTTTGTGATCACCAGTCGTCCAATCCCTAGTTTGTTAGGTTTTCGTATCCGGTGCTTCTTCTTTTCGGTAGCGGCATCGGCGCCGGTACCTTCCCCGCTGGTATCTTCACCGCCGGTCTCAATGCCGCCATCGGTGCCGGCGCCGTCGGTGTCGATGTCGCGTCAGTACCAGCATCGAGGCCGACCAGCAAACCTTGATTGTGCTTAGCAGACAAAAAGTCAAGGTACTCTTGTTCACCATCATAATCCATCTCGTTTGCATCTTGGTCAGAAGGCCCAGTTTCTTCGTTGTTCGACATGTTTCCTATGATTAAGTCTCCTTGTTTAATTCTAAAACTATGAAAAAAATGAGAAATGACATAAAAAAGAAATCTATGTTTGCCGTCATGTCGTTTCCCAGCAACTTCCGGCACTCGATATGCCTACTATCTAGCACAAATTATGCCAACATTCACAAAAAATTTCGGCATGACCTTTGCTAAAAAAAATGGACATATCGAGCGCCTGAAATTCACCGGAACATAAATGAATCAACATTCTGGCGTAACATAGGCCAGTCGGATCATTTACCCTGCACATAATCATCATGTCCAAATGACATGTCCAAATTCCAAATATGACATGTCCAAAACATCACATGTCCACATATCACATGGCCACTTCAAATTTGCATATAAAAGGAAGAAAAATATAGAACTTGAAGAAAAAACCTAGATAAATTCATAGCTAAATATATAGCCTAATTAACCATCTGCCCTAACTAAAACCTAAGTAAATTAACCAAAGAACCCTAGCTACCAGACAAAGGAGGAGCGGTGGGGGGCTTACATAGGGTGCATGCCCGACGACGGCCGAGGTTGGGAGGGATTGGGGTCGGGGTCGGGGTCGGAGTCGGGGTCGAGCGTCGGGGTCGGAGCCGGGGTCGGGGTCGGGGCCGTGGGCGAGCGCCGGGGCCGGAGCCGGGGTCGGGGCCAGGGCCGGAGCAGGGGTCGGGGTCGGGGTAGGGGGTGAACGCAGGGGTGTGGCGAGGGCAGGGCTCCGTCGGTGCGATGAGGGAAGAGAGAGTGTGGGGATTTGGGGGAAAAGAGGCGGGATGAATAGAGGAGTGGGGATTTTGGGGGTTAAGTGGGCATAGCAGTAGTGCGTTTAAACAAAACGCGCTATAGCTACTTCAGGTAGCTATAGCGGTTTTATGAAGAAATCGCTACTGCTATCTTGACTAGCTGTAGCTCTTTTCCGAGAAAAGTGCTGCTGCTATAACCAGTACCTATATAGCAGTTTTCCTGTTTGTTTCCTTCTATTTTATTTTCCTTTATTTTCTCTCACTTTTTTTTGAGAGCAGTGAACGAAGGGAAGGCGATATATATTGCATCATTTGATGGTTAAGTGTGTATACAAAATAGGAACATATATATTACATCATTTGACCGATAACATACGGTTCCTTAGCGTTGGCATTTTCGTTTTTGAGTGAGCATCTTTCCCTTCTTGTTTGTTGAAGAATAATTGAGCCCCTCATTGTGACTTTTCCTTTTCCATGGAGTACGATTTTTCTTAGGTAATGTAGTATTGATTCTTATTTTGACGTATACTTCATCATCATCGTCATCTTCCCTCATTGGGTTGCTATACTAGTCATAGTCTTCCTCGTTGGAGACTCCATCCATTCCAATGATGTTCCTTTTGCCTCTCCTCACGACAACACGGCTGGGATTGCGCGGGTCGGTTATGAAGAAGCATTGTGTCACATGCTTAGCGTGTACCCATGGCTCGTTTTTTGCGATAGCGTTCATGGTAGCGCTCTTGGCGTCAGGTATAGTCATGGTAGTGAAATACCTGACATTCTTAGCCCATCTGACACGGAACATCGTCGTGTTGTGCAGTCCAGAGTAGTCAAGCTCCCAGATCTCCTCGACCCTTCCGTAAAATCTATCAGTTGCGCAGTTGTCGATGCCAGTCATGCATTCCATCATCACCCCTGAGTTCTGATCATCACTGTCCATATCTTTGGCCTCCGTGTAGAACATGTATCCGTTGATATCGTATGCCTGATAGGTTACGAGGTTGGGCGACGGGCCATGTGCTAAGGCATATATGACCAATCCGTCCTTAGAGCCCTCCTCCGGGGGATTAGCAATAATAAGCTCTTTGAACCAATGCAGGAAAGTGGAGTTGTGCTCTCTAGTAACTTCGGCGTCTGTCTTGCATACCCCCCAGTCACGATACTTCTTTGCGATAATTTCTTTGTGCAGTGCCACGAAAGGATCTACCTCGTCTAGGTGTTGTAGCACTACCAAGTTTGCTCTGTCAAAGTCGCTGCATCAATCTGAGTATGCCATGTGCAGTTCCTTACGACCGTCGGAGTGACCTTCTCCTTCAAGCCTCCCATCGTGCTTGTTAACGGGCAAACCAACACCAACACCAGGCGGCTGGTCTGCGCCATATAGAGAATTCTCGGAGAAAGAGATGCACTCTTGTGTCAGATAGCCCTGGATGATGCTTCCATTCGGACGGGACATGTTACGAATGAATCCTTTGATGATCCCATTCATCCTCCCAGACGGCATCATGTTGTGCAGGAATGACGGCCCCAGGCCTATTATGTTGTCCACAATATGGACACATAGATGCACCATCACGTCAAAGAACGTGGGTGAGAAGTACATCTCAAGCTCATTCAGTATCACAAAAATCTCTTCCTGTAGCCTTTAGAGTTGCTTCACACTGATCGACTTTCGAGAGATGACGTCGAAAAAGTTGCAGAGACCAATAAGCGTGTCACGGATGTGCCTGTCCATTATCCCTCTAAGGGCAAAATGTAGTATCTGCGTCATCATCACATGCCAGTCATGGGACTTCATCCCGCGGAACCTTTTCTTGTCCGTGTCTAGATATCTGCTTATCTTGCCACAGTAACCGGAACTAACTTTGACTCCGGTAAGGCACTTAAAGAATTGATCGATCTCAGCCTAACATAAGATGAAGCAAGAAGGGGGGCAATAATCATCTTCCTTTATTTTCTTGCCCTTCTCCGTCTCTGTCTTGTCTGACTTTTTACGGGGCGGCATGTGCAGATCTTCCCTGATATTCAAATCTTGCAAGTCTTTTCTTGCCTTCGGCCCATCCTTTGTATTATCCGGCATAATCATCAGTGTCGCAAGCAAGCTCTCAAGGACATTCTTACAGATATGCATTTGATCAAGGCAATGAGGTGTATCGAGTTTGTGCCAGTACTCCAAGTCCCAGAGCACAGACCTCGTCTTCCATACCTTCAGCAGCGGCTCCGACGCCTTTTTCATCGTCTTTCCCGGCGCGGGGCACTGCTTCCAGTTTTTCAACAGCTCATCGATTTTGGCGCCGCTCCGCTTACGTGGAGATCCTCGATGCTCAGCATGACCATTGAATAGATCTCCATGGTTTCTCCACGGTTCAATCCATCTTCGATTCCCCATGTACACGATTTTCCCAGACCCGCCATCTTTCCTTGATGTTAGCTGCTGAGACGTCGTATCATCCATGAACCGCGTGCATCCACAATATCCATGGCACACCTGGCCTGCAACATATCTGTAACTAAGATAGTCGTGCACCGTCGTGATCAGCACGGCTCTCATGTAGAAATACTCGCCTTTGCTGGCATCCCATGTCTTGGCTGGTGTTTTCCATAACATGTCTAACTCCTATTGAAGTAGCCCCAGATATAGATTAATATTATTTCCTGGTTGTTTCGGCCCTTGAATCAGCATGCTCATGCGAATGTACTTCGACTTCATGCACAACTAGGGGGAGGTTGTACATCCATACAAACACATGCCATGTGCTATGGTTGGTGTTCTGGTTGCCAAACGGATTCATGCCATCGGTACACGCACCGAGCATGATGTTCCTTGCATCACATTCGAAATACCGATAGAAGCCGTTCAACGCTCTCCACTGGCTTCCATCCTTGACGTGTCTCAGCTTCGGATCATCTCCATCGTCGGGCTTCTTCCTCTCCGCATGCCAGCACATTAGGTTTGCTTCCTTGGGATCTATGAAATACCGCTGGAGACGGGGAGTGATTGGTAAGTACCATACAACTTTTTGGGGACATTTCTTCCCGGCCTTCTTGTATCGAGAAGCATTGCACACCGGACAACTTGTTTTTCCGTGTGCTCCTTCCGATAAATTATGCAATCGTTGATGCATGCATGGTATCTAACGTGCGGCAGATCAAGAGGGCACACGATCTTCTTGGCCTCATCAACACTAGTAGGACATCGATTCCCCGCGGGAAGAACATCCTTTAGGTATTTGAGATGCTCATCGAGGCTAGTGTCGGTCCATTTGTTTTTAGCCTTCGTCCTCAGGAGTTGGAGTGTGAAACTCAAGCGGGTCACCTCAGGATTGCAACCATCATACAATGAGTGTTCAAGTCTACCACCAGTTGCTGCAGCTTAGCCTCCTCTCTAGAAGCAGCTCTCTCAGTACTCGTCTCCTTGCGAAACACTGGTTGAACATGAGGGTCCCGCACGATTGAACTTAGAACCGACGAACTCTACTGCGTGGAGTCCATGTTCTCTCTGCCGCCATGTCTGGCCCATTCTCCTCCGCCATGTCCGGCCCCTTCTCCGTCGCCATGTCCGGCCTCTTCCCGTCCGCCATTATCGATCATCTCTTTGTATTGCCCCGTGTCGTCATTGCCTGCCCCATCGGTGTCCTCAACATCATCATCCTCATCTTCAATTATCCACCGAGTATAGCCATCCATGAAACCAGTCATGAGTAGGTGCGCTTCAACACGACCATCATCATAGGGGTCGAGGCAAACTATTCCTTTGCATTTTCGACACGGGCATAAAACCTCTGTAAGGTTATTTTCTTTCATGTCCTGCACCGCCGACCGCAATCACCTGTCCACCATCGTTCCACTGACCATCATGAACGTCTGCACGGTGATAACAAACAAATTTATTATAAAAATGCATGCATGCATCAAAGTCATACAAAAATTCGGCATTGACCTTCCCTAAAAATAGGACATATAGATCTAGAGTTTGCCCCGAATTCGCCGAAACGGAAATAAATCGACATTTCGGCAAAACATAGACAACTCAAAAGCACAATTCGGTGTCAACTCATGCCACACACACAATTTCCATCATATCACCCAATTATCATATCACACACACATACACATATTTCCATTCTTGCAAAAGCATGAAATTTTAATCACCTATCTCGAGATCGAGCACATGATGGAGATGATGATGTAGGGAGATCAAAAGTGCACAAAGCTCTTCTTGACAAAGATAGATCTAGTTAGGGGGAAAATAGGTCACTTAACTAAATGCTACATCTACCTAGCTAGCTAATTTGGGAGGAGACAACTTCGACTAGTGGAGGGGGAAGGAAAAAGAGAAAGGAGATGCATTAATGGACGTGGTGTAGTTCGCTAGGAGTAATGAAGAGAGAGAAAGGTAGGTAGAAGAGGGAGAGTAATGGGGGGAGAAGTATTGAGGAAGAAGCAAAGTGAGAGAGAGAGGATGTGGGAGATAGGGGAAAGGGAAGAGAGGAGATGGGGGCGGAGAGGACGGGGAGGGGAAAAAGATGGTGTTGTGCTGCGTCTTAGTAGTAGCACGGGCAGGAAAACGCGCTACTGATAATAGCATAGCAGCAGCGTGCTTTACACACACGCACTACTGGTAAGCGGGGCCAGCCATGTGCCCAATTTCAAAATTAGCAGCAGCGACCGGAGTAAAAGCGTGCTACTACTATTGCATTAGCAGTAGCGCGTGTCGTGACACCGTGCTGCTGCTAAACTTAGGTTGGTGGGTACTGTCGGTCGATTTTTGTAGCAGCGCGGTTTCGCCCACACGTAATACTGCTAACTTTGTATCAGTAGTGACTGCTTTGGACCCGTGCTACTGCTAATTAGCAGTAGCGCCTCTTTTTGTGCCACGCTGCTGCTAAGATTCTATATATAAGGTTTTCCCTAGTAGTGTCACCCCAGAAGAAGGTCGAATGATTTTAAACGAGATCTACTCGGGGACCTGTGGTCACCATGCATCCTCTTGGACCATCGTGGCCAAAGCATACCGAGCGAGATTCTATTGGCCGCGTGCAAAAGAGATGGCAAAGGATATAGTCGACAAGTGTGCAGGTTGCCAGTTCTACTCCAACATGTCTCACAAGCCTGCATCTGCCTTGAAGACTATTCCACTCGTTTGACCGTTTGTAGTATGGGGGTTAGATATGTTTGGACCCTTCAAGACCGCCAGAAGTGGCTTCACTCATTTGTTCGTAGCAGTCGACAAATTCACCAAATGGATCAAAGCCAAGCCTATTAAGAACCTTGACTCAAGCACTGCCATCAGTTTCATCCAAGAGCTAATATTCAGATATGGGGTCCCACACAGCATCATCACAGATAACGACACCAACTTTGATTCTGATCAGTTCAAGGCATTTTGTGCTTCCCAGGGCACTCGGGTTGATTACACATCTGTTGCGCACCCGCAGTCAAATGGGCAAGCGGAAAGGGCAAATGGTTTGATTCTTCAAGGGCTGAAACCTCGGCTGATGCGCGACCTCAAGCACGCTGCTGGAGCCTGGGTGACTGAATTGACATCTGTCTTATGGGGACTGAGAACAACTCCGAATCGGTCGACTGAGCGAACTCCTTTCTTCTTGTGTATGGTGCTGAAGTTGTGCTTCCGAGTGACTTGCTGCACAATGCCCCCCGAGTGGAACTCTTCTCAGAGGCTGAAGCAGAACAGGCACGACAAGATGCAGTTAATCTCCTAGAGGAGGAGCGAGAGATGGCTCTGATCCGGTCGACCATCTATCAACAAGACCTGCACCTATTCCATGCCTGTAATGTCAGAGGTCGAGCATTTCAGGAAGGAGACCTTGTGCTTCGGGTGCATCAGAAAAGACCTCACAAGCTCTCTCCAGCCTGGGAAAGTACCTTCATCATCACCAAGGTGCTCCACAACGGGGCATATCACCTCTACAACGTAGCCAAGAAAGTGGACGAGCCACGCTCGTGAAATACGGAGCTGCTCCACCGTTTCTATACCTAAACCACTCGGATCGACAAGTTGTAATAAGAATCCTTCAGTTTGCTTATAAAAGAAAAGATTTTTGCAGTATCTTAATGATTGTTTTTCCGTAAACACATGTGTTCAAATCCCCCAGTGGGTGGCTTAGCCACGAACCCGATTCGCCTAAGTTTCAAAACCACCCCGAGTGAAGAGCAACCCTCTCACTCGGGGGCTTAGCCACGAACCTGATTCGCCTAAGTTAAAAAATCATTCCAAGTGGAGAGCAACCCTCTCACTCGGGGGCTTAGCCGTGAACCTGATTCGCCTAAGTTAAAAAACCATTCTGAGTGGAGAGCAATCCTCTCACTCGGGGGCTTAGCCGCGAACCTGATTCGCCTAAGTTAAAAAACCATTCCGAGTGGAGAGCAATCCTCCCACTCGGGGGCTTAGCTGCGACCCCGTACTCGCCTAAGTTAAAAATCACTCCGAGTGAAGAGCAACCCTCACACTCGGGGGCTTAGCCGCGAACCTGATTCGCCTAAGTTAAAAAATCATTCCGATTGGAGAGCGATCCTCCCACTCGGGGGCTTAGCTGCAACCCCGTCCTCGCCTAAGTTAAAAAACCATTCCGAGTGAAGAGTAACCCTCTCACTCAAGGGCTTAGCTGCGACCCCGTACTCGCCTAAGTTAAAAAACCATTCCGAGTGGAGAGCAATCCACCCACTCGGAGGCTTAGCTGTGACCCCATACTCTCCTAAGTTAAAAAACCGTTCCTAGTGAAGAGCAATCCTCACACTCGGGGGCTTAGCTGTGACCCCGCACTCGCCTAAGTTGCAAAGATCCTCTGAGCTGCGTCACAAGTACAACGTCCGCTCCATCCCAATCCACAAGGACGGCGACGTGCCAGTCGAACACGTCATCGGAGCTGCATCACAAGTACAGTGTCCGCTCCATTCCGATCTGTAAGGACGATGAGGTGCCAACCAAACACGTTGTCAGAGCTGCGTCACAAGTACAACGTCCGAGTGAGAATTCAAGTTCCACTCAGAATTATAAAAGATCCAAAAGTGGTAAAGGCAAAGCCACCATATTCAAGGAAAAACCAAGTTCAAATAAACCCAGCAAAGTTCAAAATCACGAGCAGAAGTACTCAGGCATCAGGCCTGAAAGAGTTTAACGGTTATAAAATCACTCGGCATTCCGAGGCAAAAAAGGTGAGGCATAAACTTTGTTCACTCGTCAGGAGGAGGAGTTGCTGGCTCGAAGAAGCTGTCAAGGTCGATGCCGGTTACAAAATAACTCAGCATTCCGAGGCAAATAAAGGTGAGGCATAAAGTTTGTTCACTCGTTAGTAGGAGGAGTTACTGGCTCGACGAAGCTGTCAAGGTCGATGCCGTCTGCAATACGAGTGGCAGCATCAATGATTGTCTCCATGAAGGACTGGAATTGGAGCTTCTTGGTGTTGGCAAACTTGAGAGCCGCCAGCTTGTCTTCTTTGACCTCCCTGCAATGGACTTGGACCAAGGACAGAGCCACATCAGCGCCACAGCGAGTAGACGACTTCTTCCATTCTTGCACTCAACCAGGGATTTCTTTGAGTCGAGTCATCAGGGACTCGAGATCATTTTGTAACACCACTCGGGGCCAGAGCTCTGTGTCAATCTGTGATGCCACCGCTTTCAGACGAGCAAGGTAATCCACAGCACTATCAAGACGAGACTCCAATTGCAGCATGTTTATTGCAACTTCATCCTTAAAGGGAGAGTTTATGGGGTCTAGACCCTTCTCAATCCGCCCAGTCTCTACTTCAAAGTCCTGGCAGAATTCTTCACATTCGGAAAAGTGGTGAGTCGGCAGCTATATGATGAGTCGACAATTGCAAATCATTTGGACAAGAGAAAGTACCTTCAAGTTTCAATTCGGAAAAGTGGTGAGTCTTCTCAGCAAGTCTCCTCAGATAAGCCTCCAGTTCGCCCTTCTTATGAGTGAGATCTCCAACCTTGTCAGATAGGGTCTCCTTGTCCTTCTTCAACTTTGCTACTTCTTTGTTGGCTTCGGTAACAACAGTCTTCAGCTTGGCGTTTTCCTCTTCTAACTTGCTGACTGAAGCCAGCTTCTTGTCGGCAAGTTCTGTTTGCTCTCGCGCTTCCCTCTGTGTTGCAGCAAGGTCAAGGTCCTTCTGCTCCATAGCCTGCGTCATTTTGACTAAAGAAATAACATTCTTCAGACGAGCTTGGAGTTGACGGTTTTCACTACGCACATCTGTTTGAGTGGAGTCACTCAGTTCAAAAGACTAGAAAGGAAAAACTATAAGGTGGACAGTCGGCGAGTTTTTACCTCCCATAGCACTAGCATCATCCTTGTCCTTCTGAAGATTCTTCTTGGCTAGCTCCAGATCAAGGTTGAGGCTGATCTGCTTCTTTTCGAACTCAGCAAGTTGGGCCCCGAGATCACATGATTTCTGCGGTCAGCAAATAAGACCCCCGCCAAAAGTCAATAGTAGTCTCGACAGAGACAAAAGTCAATCACAGCAAAAAGTGTTCTAAGACTACTGCCGAATCAACCATTCAACAGTAGTCTCGGGGACTACACCTGATGGGTGCACTTGGCGTGCTCCCACTGGTCCAGTTTACCACTCGACATGGTCTGCCCAGCATGAGTATGTACAAAAAAAGAAGAAGAGAGATTCTTAGACCCCGGCCGACTGCCCGCAGTCGACCGCGGTCTCGGGGACTACACCCAGTGGGTGCACTCTGCATGCCCCCACTGGTATGGATCTTACTCAGTTGAATCTATTTCGTCGAGTGAAATAACAATGAAGAGACATTCGGCAAAGACCCCCGCCGAATCAAACATCCGATGACGGTCTTGGGAACTACACCCAGTGGGGGCACACAAAGTGCACCCACTGGTTCAGAGATACACTCGACTCAAGTGGAAGAACTATTCAGCAAAAAGTTAAAACACCCAGTGGGTGAATGGATGTAAAGTGCAGACTCATGATAGATGCACATAAAAGGTTCCAAAACACTCATCCAAGGACATCTTATGGATAACAAAGGAGCAGTTTCTGTTCAGTCGGAAATCTACTCACCTTGACATTCATCTGCGGAGTAGAGTTGGCATTGTAGGCAGCCTTGCTAGCTTCATGTACCACCTTTATTTGGTCCATCATAAAACCTGTTTGGGGTATAGCTTCCTTAGCAGCACCCACTGGGTCTTCTGGAGTATAATGGGCAACAAAGAGAGGAGTTGGTGGAACAGCCGGAGCAGCCAGAGGATCTGAGGCATGGAGTTGCACGGACGGAGCAGGGACTTGAGCAATCGACACCGAAGGACGGTTAGTCGACACAGGATTGGCAAAAGAAACAGAGGCCCGAATCAGATCTCCGGATCGCTGGACCACTATTTCCGGTGCTGTTGTCGACTTAGACATTTGGCTGACAGGCATCCTCCTGCTTGAAGTCCTGCCCCTCCTTCGCGTATTCTTTTGAGGCACTTCATCATCATCGTCTGGAAGTTCAATGACATTTTGTGGAGCTACACAAAATTCAACCATAAGAGCTCAGTCGACCGATATTTCAATCAACAAAATAAGCACAAGATTGCAGAATCGTACCCGCTTTGGAAGTAGCCACATCTTCAGTTTCTTCATCATCCTGAGCCTTGTCAATGTCCATGGAGGTCCCAGAAGTTGCAGCACTGAAATATTCAAAATCCACTTGGTCAGAACAGAAGTATGAGTCGACAGTAAAATACAAAAAGACAGAACACTTACGCAGAAGCGACGGGGACATCTATCTTGATCCTGGGAAAGGTCTTCCGAGGCTTTGAAGGGACAATCTTGGGCTGCTTGGCGACATTTTCAAACGGCTCTGGAGTCAAAGTCCGAGTGCGTTAATGCACTTGCGTGCTTGGAGGTGCAGCCTTATTGCGCCCACTTGCAGGATCGTGAGACTGCTTGGATCGGCGCTCTGTGCGGGGTTGTGAGTCGAACTCTTCTTCATCGTTCGACTCATCACTCTCTTCCTCATCATCATCATTGGGAGATTGCCAGTCGGCACTCTCGTCCGCGCTCTCCGCTCCCTCCTGGGCTTGCTGCCCGTTCGGCATTGAGTACATCTTAGTATAAATCTGCAAGGCAAGAAGTTAAACAAACATCAGTCGGATTCAAAGAGGGTTGCAAGTCAGATTGAAAAGACACTTGGTAATAAGGATCAGACCTTGTCTGGCTGATTTTCGGCGTCGAATGGATTGACTCTCCTAGACACCCTGGGGTTGTCTTTGTTTCTAGTAATGCCCTTCAGCCACTGGGCCACCGTCTCATCGGTGACCTCCTCTGGGTGGACCCGAGCGGTATCATTGGAGCCCGAATACATCCACATTGAATGATCATGAGCTTGGAGTGGCTGGATGCGTCGACTGAGTGATGAGGACATCAATACCATTGTTACACCCACAACCCCTGCTGCTATACATACTAGACCAATTACTAGAGCTCGCACACGCCAATTAAATTACCAGGTACTTTCGTTTCTTGGTAAAGATTCTAATGTTCATGAGAATATGATGCTGCCTAAATTGGATACATTTGTTTTGCTTACAAATGAAGGGCCTAGCTTGGAGAAGGATGAACATTGGACCAAGACGAGCATGGAGATGATGGCATGCGCAAGGGGAACAAGAACGGAGTTACAAGTGATGACTCCAAGACTTTGAAGCCACCATAATGAGTGCATGAAGCCTTGGACGAAATATACAAGATGCCACTTTATAAATATCGTCCAGAGGCTATTCTAGGTGATGCGTCACCTTATTATTGGGCCAGGCCCATGTAATTTCGAAATACATAAGTATAGGCTATTTTTAGAGTCCATATGTGTGGAGAAATAAGAAATAGGGTTGGTTTCGTACCCCATCCCCAAGGGCCACGAAATTCCCCCCTCTTCCTCTATATATACAGCCCTTAGCGCACCGTTTAGACTTTGGGTTTTGATTAGATAAAAAGTTCGCCATAGCTGCAACTTCGCGTACTTCGTTTGTGTTCAATGACCAGACCAAAATGTCATGGAACCCCATCTTGATCAATAAATCTTTCATCTTATATTCGCAATATCCAGATTGCAATCTCAGTTTCTTGCTTGTTCTTCGTTTGCTCGCAGGAAATAGACCCTCGTGGTCAGGTTGATCATGCTCTGGCGTGGTCAATAACCTCTCGGAGTTGGTTTAGCGATTGCTAAGGCGCGACGTCCTCGCACGTATGTAGTTGGATCGTCAAAGTCTACTCCTCCGAAACGATAATCACCATCTCATCGAAAGACGGGACACCTTTGCCTCTATCAAGTGGTATCAGATTTTCAGGTTGCTCGGTGAGATTTTACAGTTTTTCGTAGTTTAGATCGAGTCTGTTTCTTCATACCTATAGTCCATGAAAAAGCCAAGAAAATTAGGGTTAGCTCATCCTATCTGAACCAATCTGAGCCTCTGCATAATCTTTTCTGTATTTGCTTTGTTGAATTTGCGGTTGCATCATCGTGTCAAGTTTCAGGTCTTAGCGTCTAGTCCTTCAGAGTTTCGAGTTCTGTTCACAGGTTGTCACATCACCGCTGCCATATATCACCACCGCATCATCATCATTGCTAATGTCATATACCACCATCGCACCAACTTCATCACCGCTGCCATATACCACCACCACATATTCACCGCCAATCCGAGTCCATATACGCCACCACATATCCGCCGCCATCACGCCAATCCGAGTCCACCTCAACATATATCCACCACAAGTCTGAGTTCCACCAGATTCATCTCCGCCAGCAGTCCTAGTCCGAGTCCAGTATTTTGTTACTCTGTTTTGGATTTCGAGATCACGCCATATTCCTAGTCGTGACAGAGTAGGACTCCCGAACTTTCGAGCTACCCGCAGTAGAAAAATAGTTCCAGTTTCCAAAAAAAACTAAGTCTGCAAAATTCTGGCATGTTCCTTATTACTTGGTCGACCATGGCAATTTGATAAAAAATCTGTACACCATGGTAGAAACAATCAGTATACTATTGTTCATCAGGATAAAAATATTACTTTGCTTCCTATGTCTCCTGATTCCATTTTGAAAGATGATATTAATAGAGCTAATAAAGCAAAACAGGAGAAAAATAAGAGTGAAAATCAGATTGTGGCAAAAGAATTTGAGCAACAAATGAAGCCTAATAATAAAACATCTAGTGTTGCTTCAGAAATTAAATTAAAAGTGCATGTTTATTTGCCACCAAATCTTATATTGATGAGCTAGATTTCAACAAATCTGTTTGCTATGCTTTTGTGTGCAAAGAGGCATTATTTTCATTCGAGGACGTGCCTTCCTCTTTGCCTCCTACTGTCTCTAACATTTTGCAGGACTTCGCTGACGTCTTTCCACAAGGCGTGCCACCGGGATTACCGCCTATTTGAGGGATTGAGCATCAGATTGACTTAATTCCCGGTGCTTCACTGCCAAACCATGTGTCATACCATACCAATCCAGAGGAGACGAAGGAGATTATGCGTCAAGTACAGGAGCTTCTCGACAAAGGTTATATATGCGAATCCCTTAGTCCTTGTGTTGTTCCTATTATTCTAGTGCCGAAAAAGGATGGTACATCACGTATGTGTGTTGATTGTAGAGGCATTAATAATATTACTATTCGTTATCGTCATCCTATTCCTAGGATAGATGATATGCTTGATGAATTGAGTGGCTCTACAATATTCTCCAAAGTTGATTTGCATAGTGGATACCATCAAATTCGTATGAAATTGGGGTATGAATGGAAAACAACATTTAAAACTAAGTTTGGATTATATTAGTGGTTAGTCATGCCTTTTGGGTTAACTAATGCACCTAGTACTTTCATGAGATTAATGAACGAAGTTTTACGTGCTTTCATTGGACGATTTGTGGTAGTCTATTTTGATGATATACTGATTTATAGCGGATCTTTGGAGGAACATTTGGAACATTTACGTGCTGTTTTTATTGCTCTACGTGATGCACGTTTGTTTGGTAACCTTGGGAAGTGCACCTTTTGCACCGATCGAGTATCTTTTCTTGGCTATGTTGTTACTCCACAGGGAATTGAAGTTGATAAAGCCAAGATTGAAGCTATTGAAAGTTGGCTGCAGCCCAAAAGGGTTACACAAGTGCGGAGTTTTCTTGGCCTCACTGGATTCTATAAGCGTTTTGTGAGAGATTTCAGCACCATTGTTGCACCTCTCAATGAGCTTACAAAGAAGGATGTGTGATGCGGAGCATAGCATCCTTCCATCATCCCCATGGACTCTACACCGACACATCCAACCCCACGAGGACCCATGACAAGAGCTAGAGCACGTGCTTTGGAAACCAAGGTGAACTCCTTCCTACTAGACTTGCATGTGGACACGAATGGAACATGTTTACTACCTCACCAAGATATGCTATGCCTCCTTAAGTATGAAGAGGAACATCACCTAGAAGCTCAGGAGCATCACCAAGGAGAAGGAGGACCACCCCAAGGCCGTGCAATCCAAGAAGAAGGACAACATCAGCAGCACAGGAAGCTCCAGGCGACCCCGTGCGCACGGGCCCCCGAGACACCGTGCCCACGGACCTCCTAGGAAGTGGACGCTGGAGCACCCCGTGCGCATGGGCTTGTACCGTGCCCACGGGACCCCCGTGCGCACGAGCCCAACTTACCCCGTGCGCACAGGCCTCCCAGGATGGCCGGCTGAGATGGCATCTTCGGCTCCCCTTCATCTCCTTCGACCCCAAGGCTATATATTCCGTACCAAGGACCATGTTTAGGGTTAGCAAAGTATTAGATGAGATATTTGTGAGCTTTGCTCCTTCACCTTCCCTCTTGGAGGATCAAGACCCCCTAGGGAAGAATCCTTGTGGATTTCAAGACCTCCACAAGGGGAAGACTACCATCAAGACCACGTCTCCCTTGGATTTGGGATGAACTTTGCCATTGTATCTTTCCTTTGATTGTGTTTGTGACTTGTGGATCTTGTGTTGTTACCCTAGTGGACGTGTAATCGGGAATTGTTGGAGTGATAGCCTCTTTGTGTTCTTGTTCTTTCTCTCCTTTTCCCCCTCCAAGTGTGAAAAGATCCATCCTAGGGTTCTACCCTACATTATCTTGATATCATGAGCCACGTTGATTCACATCTTGGAGTCCCTACCTTCCACTTTCTAGCTTGATTTTATTGTTTTTCGTCCTAATCCGAAAATCCCGACCAAAAATAGCCCCAAAATTTTTTCTTGCAATTTGTTGATCTTGTGAGATTTGGTGATCCACGAGTTTGGTGTTTGGCAAATGGATCTACCCCTCCACCTTCATCCCCACCCTTCCACCATTTGAATTTGGCCAAAAACTTGGAAATCACCACGGGATCCGAGCAATTCATCCGCTCACAGGAGACCCCGTGCACACGGGACCCCGTGCACACGGGCCTCACTTATCCCATGCGCACGGGCTATCCAGGGAGCTTCGGCCATTTTTTGTTTTTCCTCATTTCTTTCTGCACCACCTCTTGTGTTCTTCCACACCATTCCACGTGTTTGTTTGAGTGTTGGGTCGTGGTTTCTCTCGTGTCCTAAGGTGCTTCGGCTACTTAGGCGCGAGTTGGTATCATCATCATCACCACCAATCATCGACTCGGACAACATATCGGCTTCGACAAGATCATCTTCATCACTACCGTAAGCAAGGACGGTAACCTCGACGACGCCTTGTACTCCCTTGCCATCAACTTTATAGCTTCGAGCCCTTTTGCGTAGCTTACCCATCGAGACTAGCTTGTTGAGTATTGTCGGGCCACGCCTTAGTGCACCATTTAGTGTTCCATCCATCCCGTGCATTTACTACTTGTTACCTCGTTGTGTGGCTCGTATATCAAGCATCGTGGCATAGTCAAAAAGAAGAAGAAAAAGCTTTTAAGCAAAAGAGAAGAGAAGCAAAGAGCTTATAAGCAATAGCATCGAGCATTAGCATACGTGCATCATCTTGGTCATCACATACATAAGCATACTTGGGATAGTGAGACGAGTGATTTCTCTATTAGGTTGGTGCACTAGTGTATCTAGCCCATTAGTGCAATCGAGCTAGCGTCTCTGTAGTATCCGTACAACAAGAGCTTTTACCATGGTTCGACATCTTCGAGCTCACCCCTTGGTTGTGTGGATCCCATTTATCTTCTGTGTGTGTGTTCCTCGTGTTATCTTTGGAAGTTGATCTATTTGTCTTGTTTGCCATTTGTGAATCTTCTCAACTTTATCAACATCTTGACTAACATTTGCTTGAATTATTTGTGCCTTTCCTAACAAAGCTCCTCCATAGACCATTTACTTGTAGGTGTGAGAAACAATTCCCGGTACCAATTCCCCTATTGTAACATCACGTGGGATCGTACTTGTTACATCCACAATCTTCGGCAAAGGTAACTTTGGTTTTGTTCTCTCATTTTCCTACTCACCACCACTTTCATATGATGGATAGGCCAAGTTCCTCTACCAACCCACTCTTCATCGAGCAAGACAATGACATGTCATCATTCGTCACCAAGAGCCACCTCTTTGGTGCACAACGAGCGCTACATCAAGAGCAACAAGCAATGAATGACCGCATCGAGAACCTCGCCACCAACTCGCGACTCTCCGAGCAATATACACGAGACTACTTCGACAACAAGCTCGATGTGCACAAGCAAGAGAACGATGCAAGAATGGACGAGATCCAAGCTTTGTTGGTCAACCGGCCTCCTTCAACTTCTTCCTACTCAAGACGGAGCCACTCAAGTCGACACTCCGACGACACCTTCTCCGGCTCAAGTACACCGTCATCGACCATTCTTCGACGAGCCGCGTGTCAAGACCGTCATGCATCTCGCAACCCGCTACATGTCAAGCATTCACAAGAGCAAGTCGATGAGCAAGTTCCTCGTCCTCACTCAAACCAAGACGCTTTTGCTCAAGCTCACGAACGACAACGACTACGGCGCCAAGAGGAAGAACGAGCACGTCTACACCAAGAGAAACAAGACGCCGAGGCTCAATGTCTTCAACAACAACAACGTGAAGCGCAAGCTCTTGAGGCACAACGTGCCCTTCAAGAATCAAGTCGAGCCATCGCCAACCGCAATTGCGAACGGCGCAATCAAGAGGAAGCCCTTCGAGAAGAAATCCAAGAGAGGAACTACCAACCACGTGTGCACCGTCAAGTTCCTCAAGCTCCTCCACAAGCTCGTCAAGCTCCACCTCAACCTCAAGTTCAACAAGAGCAAGTTGATCATGGACTTCCTCCATGCCAAGAGCAATATGAGGATGATTACCTTCCGCGTCAAGGGCGTCATCATCACCATCGCCAACAATACAATGAAGAGAAACACTATGGAAAGCTCAAATTCACAATGCCCAAGTTCAATGGAAGCAATGATCCGGAAGAATACCTCTCATGGGCATTGAAGGTCGAAAAAATCTTTCGTTTGCACAACTATGAGGAAGAGAAGAAGATCGCTATGGCATCACTTGAGTTCCAAGATTATGTGCTCATATGGTGGGAACAAGTCCTTGAGCGCCGACAAGCAAGAGGTGAACCTCCAATCACCACTTGGGCTCAAATGAAGGATGTCATGCGAGCACGTTTTGTGCCCACATACTACAACTGTGATCTCTTCAAGAAGCTACAACTCCTCAAGCAAGGAACAAAGAGTGTTGAAGAATACTACAAGGAAATGGAGATTGCCATGATTTGAGCAGATGTCAAGGAAGATGATGAGCAAACAATGGCACGATTCTTGAATGGACTCAATCACCCAATCAAGAAGATCGCCGACTTCCAACCCTAGTCCAACCTCATTGAGCTCGTGCATCAAGCTACAAAGGCGGAACGTCAAGTGCAAGATGACTTCAAGTACGCCAAGTACTCATCCAAGACATACGGCTTCTCCAACATCCAAGCTTCAACAACTCCTCCAACATCTACATCAACCAAGCCTTCTCCAAGCAACGACGACAAGTCAAGTTACAAGAAAACGTCGGCAAGTTCAAGTCGTCTTCCTCCTACTACAAGCAACTTCAAGCCGCGTGCTTCTTCATCTACTCCGACTGACGAGACCGTCAAGACAAGCTCTTTCAAATGTTTCACTTGCGGCGGTCGAGGCCACAAGTCCTATGAATGCACAAACAAGTGCACCATGATCCTCAACAATGATGGCACCTATGACTCAATGAGTGAAGATGAAATGGAAGCTCTTAAGCAAGTGGCCATGCACCGGCGCGTGAACGAGGATGAAGATGATCAAGTCTTTTGTGATGAAGATACGAGCCCCGCTCTCGTTGTCTCCAAGGTCTTGACTCTTCAACATCAACAAGAAGAAGACCAACGATGCCACATCTTCCACACCAAGGCCGGCATCAATGGAAGGTCCGTCAAGGTCATCATCGATGGAGGTAGTTGCCAAAACTTGGCAAGCGAAGAACTATGCTCCAAGCTTCAATTGGTCAAGAAGAAGCACCCGCACCCCTACAAGGTTCAATGGCTAAGTGACTCCGGCACTATACGAGTTGAGCATACGGTCCAAGTCTCTTTCAAAATTGGTGCATATGAGGACACTTTGGAGTGTGATGTGGTCCCAATGATCATTTGCCACCTCCTTCTTGGTCGACCATGGCAATTCGACCGTGGTGTCATCCACAATGGGCGTACCAATCACTATAGCTGCAAGATGAAAGGGAAGGAGTATGTGCTACGACCTATGTCTCCTAGTCAAGTGACAGCACCTATGTCTCCTAGTCAAGTGACAGCCGACAAGCAAGCCAACCATCATGGAGAGAAGAGTGAGAAAGTGAGCCACCCAAAAGTGAGTGAGAGGCACAAGCCAAACTTGAGCGCCTCTTCGCCTAGAGAGAAAAACCTCATACTATTTGCCACAAAAAGTGAGATGAGAGAAGTGTGTGAGAACCCATCGAGTGTGATGCACTTTGTCCTTGTGTGCAAGGATGGAGAACCAAAAACTAACACCACTCACGAGCTACCTTTGGTGTTTCAATCTCTTTTTGCAGGAATTTCAAGATGTTTTCCCCAATGAGCTACCTTCGAGTCTTCCTCCTCTTCGAGGCAATGAGCATCGAATCGACCTCATCCCCGGCGCTCCTCTTCCAAACAAGGCTCCCTACCGCGTAAACCTCGACGAGACAAATGAGATTCAACGGCAAGTACAACAACTCATCGACAACAGTCATGTACGTGAAAGCTTAAGCCCTTGTGCCGTTCCCGTTATACTTGTGCCCAAGCAAGATGGTAGCTATCACTTGTGTTCCAATTGTAGACCCATAAATGCTATTACCGTTCACTATAGGCATCCCATTCCTCGCTTAGATGATATGCTTGATGAACTTAGTGGAGCCAACTTTTTCTCAAAAATTGATCTTAAAAGTGGCTATTATCAAATCCGCATTCAAGAGGGCGATGAATGGAAAACTGCTTTCAAAACCAAATTTGGCTTATATGAGTGGTCAGTTATGCCTATGGGTTTATCGGAGGCTCCCGGTACTTTCGTGCATCTCATGCATCATGTACTTTGCCCTTATATTGGAGTCTTTGTTGTGGTTTACTTCGATGATATTCTTGTGTTTAGAAAAACCATGAAAGAGCATCTTGATCATGTTAGGTCAGTTTTGCAAACACTTCGCAAGGAATCTTTATGCCAACATGAAAAAGTGCACATTTGGTGTTGACAAAGTGGTTTTCTTGGGTTTTGTTGTATCTTCCAAGGGTGTCCATGTTGACGAATCTAAAATTGAAGCAATTAAAACTTGGCCCCAACCCACCAATTTGCAACTAGTGCGTAGCTTTCTTGGTCTAGCAGGTTTTTATCGTTGCTTTGTGAAAGACTTTAGCACTATTGCCGCTCCTTTGCATGCTTTGAGTAAGAAGAATGCTCCTTTTGTTTGGGGATCTTTGCAATCCACCGCTTTTGATGAGCTCAAGTCTTTGCTTACTCATGCTCCAATTCTTGCTTTGCCCAACTTTGACAAAACTTTTGAGGTTCATTGTGATGCAAGTGGTACCGGAATTGGCGGAGTTTTGATGCAACAAAAGCGAGCCATTGCATATTTTAGTGAAAAACTCTCCAGTGCTCAACTTAACTATCCCATTTATGACAAAGAATTGTATGCTTTAGTGCGTGTGCTGCATGTTTGGGAACATTATCTTAGACCTCATGAGTTTGTCATCCATACCGATCATGAAATACTTAAGTACTTAAAAGGTCAAACTAAGTTGAACAAGCGTCATGCCAAATGGAGTGAATTTATTGAATCTTTCCCATATGTGATCAAGTACATTAAGGGTAAGGAAAATGTAGTTGTGGATGCACTTTCACGCATGTGCATGCTTGTCACTAAACTTGAGTTGAATGTTATTGGCTTTGAGCACATAAAAGAATTGTATGCTAATGATCCATCTTTTGCAACTCCTTTGACACATACATCTTGGGAACAATATTACATCAAGGATGGTTATCTTATGAGAGCTAACAAACTATGCATTCCCGAGTCTTCTCTTCGTTTGCTCCTTTTGCAAGAGGCTCATGGAGGTGGACTCATGGGACATTTTGGACGCGACAAGACTTTCGCCACACTCTCCAAGAACTACTTTTGGCCCAAGATGTTCCGCGACGTGTCACACTTCACCACCCGATGCTCTACATGTCGCAAAGCTAAGTCTAAAGCTCAATCCCATGGTCTTTACATGCCTCTCCCTATTCCTTATCAACCTTGGGAAGACGTTAGCATGGATTTTGTACTTGGTTTGCCTAGAACTCAAAATGGAAAGGATTCCGTATTTGTTGTTGTGGACCGATTTTCTAAGATGGCACATTTCATTCCTTGCAACAAGATAGACGATGCTTCACACGTTGCAAATCTCTTTTGTAGGGAAATCTTGCGCCTCCATGGAGTACCAAAGACAATCGTCTCCGACCGCAACATCAAGTTCTTGAGTTACTTTTGGAAGACGCTATGCGCCAAGCTCGGAATCAAGCTCTTATTTTCATCCGCATACCATCCTCAAACCGACGGCCAAACGGAGGTGACGAACCGGACACTGTCCACTCTACTTCGCATGTTGATCAAGAAGAACATCAAGGAGTGGGAGGCGTGTCTACCCATCGCCGAGTACGCCTACAACCGTGCAAGACATTCGACTACCGGCAAGTCCCCCTTCGAGGTCGTCTACGGCTTCAACCCGTTGTCCCCTTTGGACATTCTACCTCTTCCTCTACAAGAGCGCACCAACATGGATGCGAATGCACGAGCAAGCTACATCAAGAAGATGCATGAAGATACAAGGAACACCATCGAGCGCCAAGTACACCGACTAGCGACCAAGCTCAACGTCAACAAGCAACCCATGATCTTCAACATAGGCGATCTCGTGTGGCTACACCTTCGCAAGGACCGCTTCCCCAACGAACGCAAGTCCAAACTTCTCCATCGAGCCGATGGACCCTTCAAGGTGCTAGCACGATACAACGACAATGCCTACAAGATTGAACTCCCACGATACAAGTACAATGTGAGCGACATCTTCAACGTCAAGGACCTCTCACCTTACCATGGTGATGAAGATTTTGATCCGAGGTCGGATCTTTCCCAAGGGAGGGGAGATGATGCAGAGCATCCTACCATCATCCCCGTGGACTCTACACCGACACATCCAACCCCACGAGGACCCATGACAAGAGCTAGAGCACGTGCTTTGGAAACCGAGGTGAAATCCTTCCTACTAGACTTGCATGTGGACACGAATGGAACATGTTTACTACCTCACCAAGATATGCTATGCCTCCTTATATATGAAGAGGAACATCACCAAGAAGCTCAGGAGCATCACCAAGGAGAAGGAGGACCACCCCAAGGCTATGCGATCCAAGAAGAAGGACAACAGCAGCAGCACAGGAAGCTCCAGGCGACCCCGTGCACATGGGCCCCCGAGACCCCGTGCCCACGGACCTCCCAGGAAGTGGACACTGGAGCACGCCGTCCGCACGGGCCTGTACCGTGCCCACGGGACCCCCGTGCGCACGGGCCCAACTTACCCCGTGCGCACGGGCCTCCCAGGATGGCCGACTGAGATGGCATCTTCGGCTCCCCTTCATCTCCTTCGACCCCAAGGCTATATAATCCATACCAAGGACCATGTTTAGGGTTAGCAAAGTATTAGATGAGATATTTGTGAGCTTTGCTCCTTCACCTTCCCTCTTGGAGGATCAAGACCCCCTAGGGAAGAATCCTTGTGGATTTCAAGACCTCCACAAGGAGAAGACTACCTTTAAGACCCCATCTCCCTTGGATTTGGGATGAACTTTGCCATTGTATCTTTACTTTGATTGTGTTTCTGAGTTGTGGATCTTGTGTTGTTACCCTAGTGGATGTGTAATCGGGAATTGTTGGAGTGATTGCCTCTTTGTGTTCTTGTTCTTTCTCTCCTTTTCCCCCTCCAAGTGTGAAAAGATCCATCCTAGGGTTCTACCCTACATCAATGTGCCTTTTGTTTGGGGTACCGCATAGGAAGAATCCTTCACGGTGTTGAAAGATAAGTTGACACATGCTCCTTTACTCCAACTTCCTGATTTTAATAAGACTTTTGAGCTTGAATGTGACGATAGTGGAATTGGATTAGGAGTTGTGTTATTACAAGATGGCAAACCTATTGCATACTTTTCTGAAAAATTGAGCGGGCCTGGTATGAATTATTCTACTTATGATAAAGAATTATATGCTCTTGTTCAGACTTTAGAAACATGGCAACATTATTTATGGCCCAAAGAATTTGTTATACATTCTGATCATGAATCTTTGAAACATATTAAAAGTCAAGCCAAACTGAATCGTAGACATGCTAAATGGGTTGAATTCATTGAGACTTTCCCTTATGTCATTAAACATAAGAAGGGTAAAGAAGATGTTATTGCTGATGCATTGTCTCGTCGCTATACTATGCTTTCACAACTTGACTTCAAAATATTTGGTTTGGAGACCATCAAAGATCAATATGTGAATGATGCTGATTTTAAAGATGTATTGCAGAATTGTAATGAAGGGAGAACATGGAACAAGTTTGTTGTTAATGATGGATTTGTGTTCCGTGCTAACAAGCTATGCATTCCAGCTAGCTCTATTCGTCTTTTGTTGCTGCAGGAGGTGCATGGAGGTGGATTAATGGGACACTTTGGCGTGAAGAAGACAGAGGACATACTTGCTACACATTTCTTTTGGCCAAAGATGAGACGGGATGTTGAGCGTTTTATTGCTCGCTGCACTACATGTCAAAAGCTAAGTCACGACTCAATCCTCATGGTTTATATATGCATTTACCTGTACCTAGTGTTCCTTGGGAGGATATATCTATGGACTTTGTTTTAGGTTTACCTCGAACAAAGAAGGGGAGGGATAGCATATTTGTTGTCGTGGATGGATTCTCGAAAATGGCACACTTTATACCATGTCATAAAAGCGATGATGTTGTTAATGTTGCTGATTTGTTCTTTCGTGAAATTATTCGCTTGCATGGTGTGCCAAATACTATTGTTTCAGATCGTGATGTTAAATTTCTTATCCACTTTTGGAGATGTTTATGGGCTAAGTTGGGGACTAAACTGCTTTTTAGTACTACTTGTCACCCCCAAACTGATGGACAAACTGAAGTAGTCAATAGAACTTTGTCTACTATGCTTACGGTTGTTTTGAAGAATAATAAGAAAATGTGGGAGGAATGCTTGCCTCATATTGAATTTGCTTATAATCGTTCATTGCATTCTACTACTAAGATGTGCCCTTTTGAAGTTGTGTATGGGTTCCTACCTCGTGCACCTATTGATTTTTGCCTCTTCCATCTTCCGAGAAGATTGATTTGATGCTAAACAACGTGCTGAATTGATTTTTAAAATGCATGAGTTAACTAAGGAAAACATTGATCGTATGAATGCTAAATATAAACTTGCTGGAGATAAGGGTAGAAAACATGTTGTGTTTGCACCTGGAGATCTTGTTTGGTTACATTTGCATAAGGATAGATTTCCTGATTTGCACAAATCAAAGCTAATGCCACGTGCTAACGGACCTTTTAAGATGTTAGAGAAAATAAATTATAATGCATATGAACTTGAGCTGCCTACAGATTTTGGGGTTAGTCCCACTTTTAACATTGCATATTTAAGGCCTTATTTGGGAGAGGAAGATGAACTTTCGTCGAGGACGACTTCATTTCAAGAAGGCGAGGATGATGAGGACATCAATACCATTGTTACACCCACAACCCCTGCTGCTATACATACTGGACCAATTACTAGAGCTTGCGCACGCCAATTAAATTACCAGGTACTTCCGTTTCTTGGTAAAGATTCTAAATTACCAGGTACTTCCGTTTCATGAGAACATGATGCTGCCTAAAATGGACACATTTGTTTTGCTTACAAATGAAGGGCCTAGCTTGGAGAAGCATGAACATTGGAGCAATACCAAGCATGGCGATGATGGCATGCGCAAGGGGAACGAGAACGGAGCTACAAGTGATGATTTCAGGACTTCAATGCCACCATAATGAGTGCATGAAGCCTTGGACGAAATATACAAGATGCCACTTTATAAATTTCATCTAGAGGCTATTCTAGGTGCTGCGTCACCTTATTATTGGGCCAGGCCCGTGTAATTTCGAAATACATAAGTATAGGCTATTTTTAGAGTCTGTATGTGTGGAGAAATAAGAGATAGGGTTGGTTTCGGACCCCTTCCCCAAGGGCCACGAAATTCCCCCCTCTTCCTCCATACATATAGCTCTTAGGGCACCGTCTAGACTTTGGGTTTTGTTTAGATTAAAAGTTCGCCATAGCTGCAACTTCGCGTACATCGTTTGTGTTCAATGACCAGACCAAGACATCACAGAACCCCATCTTGATCAATAAAGATTTCATCTTATATTCACAATATCCAGATTGCAATCTCAGTTTCTTGCTTGTTCTTCGTTTGCTCGCAGGAAATAGACCCTCATGGTCAAGTTGATCGTGCTCCGGCGTGGTCAATAACCTCTCGGAGTTGGTTTAGCGATTGCTAAAGCGCGACGTCCTCGCATGTACGTAGTCGGATCGTCAAAGTCTATTCCTCCAAAACGATAATCACCAACTCATCGAAAGACGGGACACCTTTGCCTCTATCACTGAGAAACACTTCCAATAAATCCATGCCAGTCACGCCCTCACGGACCAACTGGACTACCCGCTCGACTAGCATGTTCACCTCTACTTTCTCAGCTGCAGACACGATCAGTGAAGAAGGTTGCTGGACTCGATCTAGGGTGAAGGGAGGAAGACCGGACGACTGACCGGGGGTCGGAATATCTTGGCAGTAGAACCAGGTCGACTGCCATCCCCTAATCGACTCGGGAAGTGTCATAGGAGGAAAAGTACTCCTAACCCTCATGTGAATCCCTAAACCCCCGCACATTTGAATCACGTGCGTTCTCTGGTCAGTTGAATTCGCCTTCTTCACAGATTGAGAACGACAAGTGAAGATATGTTTGAATAGACCCCAGTGCGGTCTACAACCCAAGAAGTTTTCACACAGAGAAACATATGTAGCAAGGTACGTGATAGTGTTGGGAGAGTAATGGTGAAGTTGGGCACCGAAAAAGTTCAGGAAACCCCGGAAGAAAGGATGCGGAGGTACAGAAAAACCACGGCTGACGTGGGTTGCGAGGAGGACGCACTCGCTCCCCCCCCCC
>NC_041385.1:353001853-353070576 GCF_002162155.2 Triticum dicoccoides | reverse complement strand
GGAAGCCTCCAAGACCTGGCGGTGATCAAGCCCGCGGCGGCCAGATCCTCCAAATCTTCTTTCTGGGGCGTAGATCGAATCCAGTCCCGCTGGATCCAGCCAGGCGGCAGCCCGGACCTCGACGACGATCCCCGACTCATCTTCTTGCCCTTCGTCATCGTCGTCGCCTTCTTCGTGTGCTCCAGGGCCGCCATCTTATCCTTCACCATTGCGGGGGACTGCGTACGGGCGGGGCGGCGGCGTCGAGAGTGGAGGAGGACACAGTGGAAAAGCATAGGAAGAGGACGGGGAATGAGGCGCACTATGCAAATGCATCGGCCTCGACGCCTTTTACGGGCCTGCTTCCGAGTGGCTGACGTGTGGGCCTGAGCAATCCTGTCAAATCCCGCAATAATCGCGCGTCGGATACATGGTGAAAAAGGTGGCGCAAGAATCAAGGCGCCCCTATCTATCCGTCTCGTTTACTGCTGCGTGCTCCGTCTCGCGCGCTTCCCCAAAGTTTCGAATCTCGTGAGATCCGGAAACCGTGGTAACCAATCACGTTGAAGATTTTGCACCATATCAACACTCGAAGACTGCCAGTACAAGTTCACTCGACGACCTCTGAATCGATAAAGGCGACTGAAATGAAGTCGAAGTTTCAGCACGATTCTCGAACTCAGTAAGAATGCCAATAAAGCATAAGAGTCAGGACGGGATCAACTTCAGCTCTCTTTTCACTCGGACCTCAATCCATTCGGGGACTAATGACGATGCCATGGACCTAGCATAGGGTCATAGGCCTGACCTATACGCCCTACCAAGGTCACTACCCTAGAATAGGGTCCTGGCGCACTCTATACAAGCCACCCTCCTCCTCTGGGACAAGGGTTTGCACCCCTTGTAACACACACCCATATTCCAGTCGACCGCCTCAGGGCACCGAGACGTAGGGCTTTTACCTCCTCCAAGAGGGGCCTGAACTCGTAAACTCGTGTGTACAACCTCGCCATATCTAGGGCCTTGCCTCCTCATACGTACCCCCTACTCTTACTGTCAGACTTAGTACCACGACAGGCCTCCTTTTATAGATCAAGGATCACCACAATGGCAAATCAGTCATTACATACTGATAAGATAGCGAACAGTGCTATCATACCTAACTCTGTAGGCTGACAGAGCGCATTAAATGCGCCGCTCAACGTTACATCATTACTCGCCCGGCAAGCCTTGCCTGGCTATTTTCCCAGCTTCGCACCTGCTTGCTTCACACGTCACAGGATGGGTGTCGTCTGTAGGCTTTCCTATAGAAAGAGGCTGCCACCTGGAGAATGGCTGCCACTTAATCACTTTGCGGCTTGACACCGCACTGATTGACGATGTGGGTCATGGTGGAGTGGTTGTTGAGGTGTTTCTTGCCTCCACGAGTCCCGGCAGGCCCTGCCGGGACGTCTTGGACATTTTCTTTCCGGGGGTGGCTCCGCCCTCGCCGAGCTCGTTTGCCCAGCAAGTGAGGCTTTTCTCCTGGTAGTATCTTGCTTCTCGAGCTTGGCCTTGGTCCCCTTGATCTGCATGTTGGTCCTTCAAAGTTCTTGGTTTCTTGCACTCTGGCATGGCCTAGTGCCATAATCTTGTTCCCATGCCTGTGCACAGTGAGGGCAACATACCCATGGTATATTGCACCGACACCAAGTTAGAGCATTGATGTCACTTGAACTACATCGGTATTTCCCCAAAGAGGAAGGGGTGATGCAGCACTGCTACGGTAGGTATTTCCCTTAGTTATGAAACCAAGGTATCAATCCAATAGGAGAACCAATCAACACTATGATGAGGACATCAATACCATTGTTACACCCACAGCCCCTGCTGCTATACATACTGGACCAATTACTAGAGCTCGCGCACACCAACTAAATTACCAGGTACTTTCGTTTCTTGGTAATGATTCTAATGTTCATGAGAATATGATGCTGCCTAAATTGGATACATTTGTTTTGCTTACAAATGAAGGGCCTAGCTTGGAGAAGGATGAACATTGGAGCAAGAACAAGCATGGAGATGATGGCATGCGCAAGGGGAACAAGAACGGAGTTACAAGTGATGATTTCAGGTCTTTGAAGCCACCATAACGAGTGCATGAAGCCTTGGACTAATATACAAGATGTCACTTCATAAATTTCGTCCAGAGGCTATTATAGGTGCTGCGTCACCTTTTTATTGGGCCAGGCCCATGTAATTTCGAAATACATAAGTATAGGCTATTTTTAGAGTCCGTATGTGTGGGGAAACAAGAGATAGGGTTGATTTCGGACCCCTCCACCAAGGGCCACGAAATTCCCCCTCTCTTCCTCCATATATACAGCCCTTAGGGCACCGTTTAGACTTTGGGTTTTGTTTAGATTAAAAGTTCTCCATAGCTGCAACTTCGCATACTTCGTTTGTGTTCAACGACCAGACAAAGGCGTCACAGAACCCCACCTTGATCAATAAAGCTTTCATCTTATATTCACAATATCCAGATTGCAATCTCAGTTTCTTGCTTATTCTTCGTTTTCTCGCAGGAAACAGAGCCTCGTGGTCAGGTTGATCGTGCTCCGGCGTGGTCAATAACCTCTCGGAGTTGGTTTAGCGATTGCTAAGGCGCGACGTCCTCGCACGTTCGTAGTCGGATCGTCCAAGTCGACTTCCACCAAAGCGATACCCATCATCTCATCGAAAGACGGGACACCTTTGCCTCTATCACACTATGTAAATGGTACCTGCACACAAAGAACAAATACTTGCAACCCGACGCTTATAAAGGGTTGTCAATCCCTTTTCGGGTAACAGTGCTAGATATTGTCAAGTTGAGGGGATAAAAATTGTGATAGATTGCATAAACAGATCTCGTTAAACACAAAATAAAAGATGCAAATGAAAAGTGCAGCAAGATATTTTTGAGTTTTTGGAATAATAGATCACAAAACAAAAGCAAATTAAAATAGCTCTCAAAGAAAATATGATAAAGAATAGACCCGGGGGCCGTAGATTTCACTAGTGGCTTCTCTCAAGAGATAGCACGCGGTGGGTAAACAAATTATTGTTGGGCAATTGATAGAAGTTCGAACAATTATGACAATATCCAAGGAAATGATCAATATATAGGCATCACGTCCACGATTAGAAAACTGACTCCTGCCTGCATCTACTACTATTACTCCACACATCGACCGCTATCCAGCAAGCATCTAGTGTATTAAGTTCATGGAGAAATAGAGTAACGCAATAAGAACGATGACATGATGTAGATGTGATCTATTCATGTAGGAATAGCCCCATCTTGTTACCCATAATAGCAATGATACATGTGTGTCTTGCTGCCCCTTCTATCACTGGGAAAGAACAACGCACAATCGAACCCATCACAAAGCACCTCCTCCCGTGGCAAGAAAATTCGATCTAGTTGGCCTAACTAAACCAAAGATTTGATGAAGAAATACGAGGCTATGAAAAATCATGCACATAAGAGATCAAAAGAAGACTCAAATAATATTCATGGATACAGATCTGATCATAAACTCAAAGTTCATCGGATCCCAAAAAACACCGCAAAAAGAGTTACATCAAATAGATCTCCAAGTGTAGAGACCCGACCTCAGACGGTCAAGTCTCTGTGCTTAAGTGTCATCCCTGGATCGGTATGCTGACACACACAGTACTCAAGGATTTATAACAGAGGTAAATCACATGTATAAAGTAACGTAAATACTATTACCTCAATCCATAAAGCGGAAGAAACAACAAGGTTGTGGATTCCCATCAACATCAATGGCAAAGTTGAGTGTAGAAATTGTAACCCTAACGTATCACTTACTCATAGTAAGATTCCTGCAACATGAGACATTGCAGCCATGTAGGTCAGTACATTGAATGTACTGGCAAATTCACACCATAGGATAATACTGAATAATAGCTATCTCTACATGCATACTTGGCTGGTGGAAGCTCAAGGTTTAATTTTGCATAAAGCCATTTTTTCCCTACAATAAAGGAATATATTTCATTTAACTACAAAGTTGATTGAAAAATTATTGAGAAGGTTCCTCCAACTCAATCCCAAATTAATAATCATTAACCCAATCAAATTCATTAGATAATGTGATGAGATCAACACGATAATCCAAGAACCAGATACTCAAAATGTCCATAACCGGGGACACGGCTAATCATGATCAGTTTGTACACTCTGCAGAGGTTTGCGCACTTTTCCCCAAAAGACTCGATCTCATCCGTTGGATTTCTCGCACTACATGATGTTTGAGAAACGGATGACCGAGACACAGTCTTTTAGAAGGATTAACTCTTTACTCTGGGTAGATAGTACCACCTACACCCCCTACATCTGCTAGTCTACCTCTTCAAGAGCTCACGCAACATACTCAACTATGTCAGAGCCCATAGTGGCTTGTGGCTGCACACAGAAGTTTCTAGCATGAATAATGTTATGATCCCTTTGAGCCTGAGTGGCATTCCATAGGGTAATCACACGGGTCCTCCGGGATTCCCTTGGGCAAGCACTGGGTTCTCCAGGTGCCCGGGCAACCACTGGGTACTCCAGGGTGCCCCTACCATTCCACCCAGATGTGTATTAAAGTAGCCACCTTAAGTTAACCCTTAATTAAAACTCTCACATCTGTCATGAATTCTCTCAAAACCAAACCACGTCTACGAGCATAGCATAGCAGTAAGCATAATGTAGAAGTAACTCCCAAGGTTTGAATGCAGGACAATAGGTTCCTACCTCATCAACTACTTCCCAATACCCACATGTTATCAATACTACTCATGCAATGTTTGAGGGCTGAACTAATGCATAAAAACTAAGTAGTAAAGGGGTATGATCAAAATGTGAACTTGCCTTGTATTGTTGATGAAGATGATTCGCACTCATAACTCCTGATAGTTCTACTCGTCACACTCCGGTCAATCTATCGTAAGCAAGCAATAGTAACCACACATAAGCAATCACTCAAATGAATCGAAGAAAAGATCTCGGAAAACTTCGAAAACAAGCAATTGAACTCTTGCAACATAAAATAAATTCTAACAGTACCAAAATTAAGTGAATTTGGCCTTATCATAAAGTTTAGTTCAAGAGCTTTGATTTGCAAAAAGAATCACTCAAATCGGAGTTATAAAACTCGAGTTATGAACAAAAGAAGTTTGAATTCAAATCTGTTTGAAATCAATTTTTACACTTTCAAAAATATGTTAAAGATGATTATCTTGATAGATGAGATCATAACGAAGAAATGGGCGTTGGTTTCATCGAAAACGAAGGTACGGATAAAAACATATGATCAAAAGAAATTTGAGTATGAAACAAATTTTGAAAGTTGAAAGTTGCAAAAAGTTTATTTGATAGATTCACTAGATAGGTGAAATCAAGACAAAAATATTGGCGTTGGTTTTGTCTAATTTGAACGAACGAGTAAAAAGTTATGACTATTTGAAAAATCAGGGCCAAGCTGTTTTACGGAAGAAAAATATCTACATAATAAGCATAATAAGCTATGGAAGTATATATAAAAAATGCGAAGAAAGATACCTTTATAAGGTAGAGAAAAGACGACTTCAGGGAGAGGAGACAACTTACAGAAGTTCCACCGGAAGGAGAAAAATATTTTTTAATAAATCTAGTCAAACCAAAATATATTGATTTAACCCGAATCGGATGATTTTTGAAGGCTCTATAGGTCTATATATTTATAGGTGGAAAAGAGGCTTAGAGGTTAAAGGCTAGGCAATGTGGTACTAAACGTATACGTACGCAGACGAAAATTGAAAAAGATCATGCGCATGGGCTAAAAGTTCGGCCCGGCGCGCGTTTTTTTGTTTTTAAAACAAAATTCGGTAAAAGTGAAAAAAAAGTAAAATGGCTGGCTGGGCCTGGCCCATGTAGGAGAGAAGAAAAATAAAATGATGGGGCGCCTGATGCCACTATGCAGCGCACATGGGCGACTGTTAGTTCCAGGCGCACGCGCAGTTTTTTAAGTAAAATAGAAATAGAAAGCTGAATAACGAAAATAAACAAATAAAATTGTACAGAGGCATATAATATATAAAAAAGTTTAGAAAAATATTTTCTATAACTTGAACATTTTTCTAGCGTCTAATAAAATCCACAAAATGTAAAAATCATTTTAAAAATACCAAAATGATATCAAATTTATTTATCTCCAATTTTCTAATGTAGGGAATCATTTTACCCTAATTTCCATATATTTTATTTTTGGAGAAAAATAATTTGAATAAAAACCAAATAGCTCCAAATTGAAAATAATTTTCAAAAGGACTTTAAATTGGATTTCTTTTAAACTCCCAATTCATATTTCATATATTTTGAAAAAGTCATTTTATCTTCTCTCATGAAAATCATTGAGTTGCTTAAAGTTTCTTAATTTGAAATAGTTCCAAATGGAATTCAAACCCCTTTTAAAACCCTTTTTCATTTAAATAAATGGAAGAAGTCATATCATCTTCTCTCCAGGGTTTTGTATTTGAAAAGAATTTGAATTCATGGAGATCAAGAATGCAAGAATGAAAGTTTGTGAAAGTCTTTTTATTCCCTCTCATTTAACTTTCATAAAGTTTCAAATTTCACTCAATTTCACACAAGCAACCACGCCACAATCAAACAATCTATCAATACTAACTATTTAATATAACATTCCAAAATTTAGAATTTTGGGATGTTACACCAAGAGAATCAAAAGAGAGAGAAGCCATCTAGCTACTGCCTATGGACCGGTAGATCTATGATGAACTACTCACGCATCATCGGAGAGGCACCGATGAGGATGATGAACCCCTCCATGATGGTGTTTAGATTGGATCTTGTGGTAATGGAACTTGCGGCGGCTGGAGTTGTGTTTCATCGACTCCCCTAGGGTTTCCGCAATATTTGGGGATTTATAGGCCAAAGAGGCGGTATGGGAGGCCACCGAGATGGGCACAACCCATCTGGGCGCGCCTAGGCTCCTGGGCACGCCCTGGTGGGTTGTGCTCCCCTCGGAGCCCCCCTCTGGTACTTCTTTGTCCTATCAGGTGTCTTTTGGCCCAGAAAAATGCGCCAAAAATTTGCTGCATTTGGGCTCCGTTTGGTATCGATTTTTTGTGAAGTAAAAGACAACTGGTACTGGGTGCTATGTCAATAGGTGAGTCCCAAAAAATGATATAAAGTTGCTATAAAATGATTGTAAAGCATCCAAGAATGATAATATAACAACATGGAACAAGCAAAAATTATAGATACGTTGGAGACGTATCAGCATCCCCAAGATTAATTTCTACTCGTCCTCGAGTAGGTAAATAATAAAAATAGAATTCTTGAGGTGGAATGTTGCCTAACATGTTCATCACATATTCTTTTCTTTTGTAGCACGTACATTTGGACTTTTATATGGTTCAAAGCAATAGTCTAGTTTTGACATGAAGATTTCAATATTCAAGCATATCAATAAGCAACCATGTCTTTCAAAATATCAACACTAAAGAAAGTTATCCCTAGCCCAGCATGCTCAATCATTGATCCATTCATGAAACACACTCGGATATTAGCTACATCTAATGCTCAAGTACAATCATAGTGCCCTTGGTTGGTGCTTTATAAGAGAAGATGGAGACTCAAATAAAAATAAAAATTGCATAAAATAAATATATAGGCCATTCGCAGAGGGAAGTAGGGATTTGTAGAGGTGCCGGAGCTCAAAGCTTAAACTGAGAGATAAAATTTTTTTGAGAGGCATACTTTCCCGTCAACGAAAACAACCGAGTAATTCCCAACACTTTCCATGCTAGATATATCATAGGCGGTTCCCAAACAGAAAATAAAGTTTATTCATTTTTCCACCATTCTTTCACAATCCATGCCTAGCTGTATCCACGGGTGCCTTCCATACCAACACTTTCCAAGGAATTTATTATTTGACAACATAAAGTAAATTTCCTTTTCATTTCAGGACTAGGCATCCTTATTACCATCGTACTCTCGTGCAATGAAAAGTGAATAAACACTCATCTTGAGAATAACATATCTAGCATGGAAAATATTGGCCACCCCCTCCCGCTTCATGAGCAGTACGAGCACACAAAAAGGAAAATTTATTTTGAAAATTAGAGATGGCACATACAAATATTCTTAGAACGGCATGGGAATACCCCATATAGGTAGGTATGGTGGACTCATATGGCAAAACTGGGTTCAAGTATTTTGGATGCACAAGTAGTATTTCTACTTAGTACAAGTTAAGGCTAGCAAATAGATTGAGAAGCACCCAACCAAGAAACAAAAAATCACATAAGCGAGCATTAAGCATAGCCAACACCGAATAATGCACCACAAGTAGGATGTAACTTCACTGCATAACTATTGACTTTTGTGCTTGCATAGAGAATCACAAACCTTAACACCAATATTCTTACCAAAGCATAATTACTCACCAACATGACTCACATATCACTATCATCATATCGCAAAACTATTACAAAGAATCAAGTTTATTTTGTCCAATGATCTTCATGAAAGTTTTTATTATATCCCTCTGGAATATCTATCACTTTGGGACTAGTTTCATATGCTGCTTATGACAAGCTCAAACAAATCTAAGTGAAGAACATGAGCATAAAAATTTTCATCTCTCAAAATAATATAAGTGACGCATGACAAAATTTCTTCAAAATTTTACTAACTCTCAAATAAATCTAAGTGACGCATGAGACCATTTCTTCAAAAATATTAAAGCACACCATGCTCAAAAAGATATAAGTGAAGCACTACAACAATTCCATAGCTCAAAAAATTTAAGTGAAGCATAAAGAGCAATTCTAACAAATCATAGCTTAAATTTTGGCTCTCTCAAATAGGTATGCCCAGCAAGGATAGATGACACAAACTAAAAAGCAAAACAAGCAAAGACTCATATAATACAAGACGCTCCAAGCAAAACTCATGATATGTGATGAATAAAAATATAGCTCCAAGTAAAATACAAATGGTCGTTAGAAGAAAGAGGGGATGCCTTCCGGGGCATCCCCAGCTTAGTTGCTTTTTCTCTTTGGATAATAACTTGGGGTTCCATGGGGCATCCCCAAGCTTAGGATCTTCTCACTCCTTATTCCTTCATCCATCGTGATCTCACCCAAAACTTGAAAACTTCAATCACACAAAACTCAACAAAATATTCGTGAGATCTGTTAGAATAAGAAAGCAAATCACCACTCTATGTATTGTTGCAAACCCATTTATATTTTATTTTTGAATTATATCTACTGTATTCCAACTCTACCATGGCTTATACCCCCCGATACAATCCATAGATTCATCAAAATAAGCACACAATGCAAAGACAATAGAATCTATCAAAAACGTAATAGTCTATAGTAATCTGAAAACTTCATGTACTTATGTAACTCCAAAAATTCTGAAACGAACAATGTGGGCAATTTGTATATCAATCTTGTGTAAAAAGTTCAGAATTTTTCGTCGCTTCTGGGATTTTCTAAAATTCTGCTACTGGATGCAAAAGTTACTGTTTTCCAACCAGATCAAATCAACTATCACCCAACATGATCCCTGAGGCTTTACTTGGCACAAAAACTAACTAAAACATGAAAAACACAATCATAACAGAGGCATAATTCTGTAAACACCCAAGAACAGAAAGAAAAAGGCAAAAATAAAATTTATTCTTTGGGTTGCCTCCCAACAAGCGCTATCGTTTTATGCCCCTAGCTAGGCATAACACATAGATTTAAGTCTTATCATGTTTCTTCTTATTTTCCATAGATGTGTTTTTATGAGGAGGTTTCGCAAAAATAACTTGAAACACATTATCCATAGAAACTTTAGCATTATCAAGTTGCCCATCAACATATCCTCGTTGATTTCTGGCCACAATCCAAGAATAATGTTGATTAACATCACTGAAAACTTGTTGGATTATATCTAAAACAGGGATTTCCTTTTTGAGATTCTCATCAAAATTTTGATTATTCCCAAGCATATGTCTCAACATATAACTATTATAAAGGATCTCATCTATCATCGGTTTTTCATGGCTCATACCATAAAAATAAAAAAATCCCTAGCTTCCCGCACTATGTAATCAAATCCATTCATAAGAACAAGGTTAGCTAGCTTTTTAGCTTTAGGATCCTTTATAACGGGTAGCTCATAAAACAATCTTTGCAAGGTAGGATGGGTACAGATAAATCTATATTCAAGTTTCAGAACAAGAGCTGAAATAGCTTCCGCATAAGATTCAGTTCTTTTAAGTATAGGAGTATCATCAAGAGTCAAATTTCCAACACAATTAAAAAAATTCTTGGATATGTTCTTTTCCCATAAATTCCCTTGCCCCAAAACAAAAGTTTTAGCATCCAGATTGCCAGATCATCCAATTTTAGGAATTAGGCCATCATCTGTTTCTGCAATACCAAAATCACTCATAGTGACAAGTTCAAACAAATAAGAGATCTGATGAGAAAACAGCGAACGAAAAAGAGGGCGAAAAAAACGGCAAATTTTTGTGAAGTGGGGGAGATGAACACGAGAGGCAAATGGCAAATAATGTAAATTGCAAGGAGATGAGATTTGTTATTAGGAACCTGATAGATGTTGATGATGTCTCCCCGGCAACTGCACCAGAAATTCCTTTTGATGTCGCTTGAACTATGTCGGTATTTGCCCAAAGAGGAAGGGATGATGCAGCACAGCTACGATAGGTATTTCCCTCAGTTATGAAACCAAGGTATCAATCCAGTAGGAGAACCAAGCAACACTATGTAAACGATACCTGCACACAAAGTACAAATACTTGAAACCCAAAGCTTATAAGGCGTTGTCAATCCCTTTTCGGGTAACGGCGCCAGAAATTGTCAAGTTGACGGGATAAAAATTGTCATAGATTGGATAAATAGATCTTGCTAAAACACAAAATAAAAGATGCAAATAGAAAGTGCAGCAAGGTATTTTTGGGTTATTGGAACAACAGATCAGAAAATAAAAGTGGTAAATAATAGATCGGAAAGCAAATAAGATAAATAATAGACCTGGGGGCCGTAGATATCACTAGTGGCTTCTCTCCAGAAATAGCACACGGCAGGTAAACGAATTACTATTGGGCAATTGACAGAAGATCGAATAATTATGAAGATATCCAAGGCAATGATGTCAATATATAGGCATCACGTCCAAGATTAGTAGACCGACTCCTTTCTACATCTACTACTATTACTCCATACATCGACTGCTATCAGGCATGCATCTAGTGTATTAAGTTCATGGAGACACGGAGTAATGCAATAAGAACGATGAAATGATGTAGACGAGATCTATTCATGTAGGAATAGTCCCCATCTTGGTACCCTTAATAGCAACGATACATGTGTGTCTTGCTGCCCCTTCTATCACTGGGAAAGAACACCACACGATCGAAGCCATCACAATGCACCTCTTCTCATGGCAAGAAAATTCGATCTAGTTGGCCTAACTAAACCAAAGATTCGAAGAAGAAATACGAGGCTATAAATAATCATGCATATAGGAGATCAAAAGAAGACTCAAATAATATTCATGGATACAGATCTGATCATAAACTCAAATTTCATCGGATCCCAAAAAAGACACTGCAAAAAGAGTTACATCAAATAGTTCTCCAAGAGACCATTGTATTGAGAAACAAAAGAGAGAGAGGAAGGCATATAGCTACTGCCTACGGACTCATAGGTCTATGATGAACTACTCATGCATCATCAGAGAGGCACAAATGAGGATGATGAACCCCTTTGTGATGGATTTTAGATTGGATCTTGTCGTTCTGGAATGTGCGGCGGCTGGAATTGTGTTTCGTCAACTCCCTAGGGCTGGAATATTTGGGGATTTATAGGGCGAAGAGGTGGTACAGGAGGCCACCGAGGTGGGCACAACGCACCTGGGCGCGCCCGGGCTCCTGGGCGCACCCTGGTGGGTTGTGCTCCCCTCAGAACCCCCCCTATGGTACTTCTTTGGCCCATCACTTATCTTCTCGCCCAGAAAAATTCTCAAAAAAAGTTTCACTGCGTTTGGACTCCGTTTGGTATTGATTTTTTGCGAAGTAAAAAATAAGCAAATAAACAGCAACTGGCACTGGGCACTATGTCAATAGGTTAGGCCCAAAAAATGACATAAAGTTGCTATAAAATGACTGTAAAACATCCAAGAATGATAATATAACAACATGGAACAAGCAAAAATTATAGATGCGTTGGAGACGTGTCAAGCATACACCTCGGGGGGGGGATAGGACTGGTCATTTGTCTCTGAATCCTCCTCTGAGGAGCTACCTGTAACCAGCGAGATATGCGCTTCGTTAGATAGCATTGTCTGCTCTGAAGACCTTGTTTTCACTCCATATTTTTCCATCACCATGTCAGATGGCTGATGCACACGAAGAGTAGTTGAATGTACTAACATTGTTGACAAATGTAATACGTAATGCAAAAAAGGATGGCGTGGTATAATTCACATATAAGATGATTGGCTAAGCAGGATGGCCTCGCAAAATTCACATATATGATGCCTAGCTAAACAAGATGGCGTTGCATAATTCACATATATGGTATAGAAACTAAATAGATGGCATTCACACAAAGCATGTCTAAACTAAGTAGATGACATATTTGATGTATAAAGTAAGCAATGCAAGGCACTATATGCATGATATGACCAACAACAGCATGCCAAGTTAGAGCAAAGACCTCATGGGGTAAATAGGAGCGGTCTCCTCCTTCTGAATCCCCCTCGGAATAGTTAATTTCCTCTTGATTACAATATGAAATGGGTGGAGGGGGCTGCCTTTGCGCCCACCATGGAGCAATGTCCGCATGAAATTTTATTTCCACGCAAGGCTCGTCTCTTTTGCTCTACATGTTCAGTTCCATTGTGTACAATAACTGACATGCATAGGAATAAAACGTAGTAAGATTATGTAAGGAGTGCATGCAGAAATCCAGAGTGATGGTAGCAACATGTGGATAGACCCAAACCCAATGATAGCAGGCAGATAATAGCTTCAGTTAAAAAATACAAATAATAGCTTCTTTATTGTTTGTTTCCCACCCAACATGAAACTCATAGTAGACACCAGAGATTAACTAGATAGTAGACAAATACTATTGATTGCGGCCCCGATATGCACCTAACGATCATTTAAAAACTCAAGTTTGAGCATTAGTTTGGAGCTGACTCCGAGTCTCATCGTTGAACAGGACGATAAAGTAGCAAGTAATATTAAGCGATGCATAATGTAAGGAGACACGAAAGAGTGCGACCTCTCTTGCGGACCCGTATAGTCCTCAAGGTCATCTACTCAGTTGATGATGGTAATGAAGTTGCCGTGGCTACCGGAGGCAGGGAAGAAGATCTGAGGCAGCGAAAGACAGTCTGGAGGGCGGATCCCTGCTGCAGTGGACCCTTCTATCGTTGGAGTAGCTGAACTGGGGTGGACGACAGTGCGGCAGGAGCAGGACAAACCACACAAGGTTTTCTTTGAGAACTATCTTTAAGAAAAGTAATTCTGTAAGGGCTCGTTTGAATTGGAGGATTCTAACAATGCATGGATAGGAAATACACAGTAATAGGATAGGAATGCATGTGCAAAACTGAGAATTTTAAATCACATGATTTCTGTCAATCTGGGTGTTTGGTTCACAGGAATTGGAAGGTCACAGAAATGCAAAGAAGCATGGTCAAATTAAGTCAAACCACAAGAAAATGTACAACTATAATGCTATTATACTACTATCACTTAGGGCCTCTTTGATTCGTAGGATTGCAAAAACACAGGAATAAGAAAAAAATAGGATTGAAATGGCATGTCCTTTCTATCCCTATAAGATTTGAGTTTGTTTGATTGTGTCATGGAAAAAGCAAAGGATTTCTTCCAAGAGGTCGAAGTGGATGTTAGAATTCCTGTGAAATGTAGTACAAAAAATCCTTAGGAAAAATCCCAACAAGATTCAATCCTACGAATCAAAGGACCAACGTAGGAAAAATTTCTAAGGATTATAATCCTTCAAAAATCCTATGAAGATCCTTTGAATCAAAGAGAACCTTGGTCTTCTTCTTCATGAATAGGAATTTGAAAAGGAGGGCCAAGTGGATATTAAAATTTCTACAGTTTTTCTTTGAAAGATACACTAAAGGCACAAATCCTATAGTTTTCCTTTGCTCCATTCCTTGGAACCAAATGCATGAATAGTAGTACCATATGAAACTTTCCAATTCCTATGTTTTCCTTCACTTTTCCTTTCAACCACTGGCTATTCTAGTAGGCAGGCTTGAACAGGCAAAAGCCTACACTCCAAAAATGTTTTTATGCTACTTGTACTACTTTGGACCCAGGCCACTGCCTACTAGCTCAACTCCCAGGCCAATCTACACATGAACAGCTCAAACGCGCAAACATAAATAATGATGGCTTTCGAGAGAGTCCATGACGGATAGCTAAGTTGCTTCGTACCTCACTGCTTGTTATATAGGAGAAACTAATCGTATTTCACGTTACTACATGTGCTCAGTGGGCAATATATATAACATGTAGAGTAAAACAGCGATGCAGCAAGTGTACTACCTCTTTGGCGAAGCCATGTCGATCTCAGCATCATTGGGTTGGTCACTGAGGATGATGCGGCTGATGTGGAAGTCGGAGGAGGGAAGAAGATTTTTGGTGCCTGGAGATGGAGACAATGGGACTACTCCAGTGTGATGGAGGGTTTCATCGTTTGAGCAACTCCGGTAAGGTGTACGACGGTGACGCTGAAGCAGGACAAGAGAGACAATGTTAACCCGAAGTGGTATTCTAATAGCATCTCCAATAGATGATGTAAAATACATAACCAAAAAGTGCTAGATGTAAAATACATCGACCACTCATCTCTAAAACTAACTGTCAGAACTAAATTTAACAGTCAAAACTGAATTTACTGTCGAAACTGAATTTTACTGCTGAAACTGAATTTTACTGTCAAAACTGAGCGCACTAGTAGCAGTAAAGCAGTGCACTAATAGTTTTTGCCACACGAGCACTAGTGGCAGAGTAGCAGTGATCTAAATCGGTAGCCGCTCCAGCAAGGAACGTACTAACAGAGAGCAGCCGCGGCAGAGCAGCAGCGCGTGCGAGAGCTGGGGCAGTTGGTCGTGTAGCAGCACCTCGGGTAGCAGCAGTAGGAGCTCGAGCGACAGCTAGAGCTGATGCTCATGCAGCAGCAGCGCAAGCAAGAGTAGACCAGCAGCGCAAGAAAGAGCAAGAGATAAAGCAGACCAGGTAGGGGACCGAGAGCAAGAGTAGAGTAGCAGCACGAGCGAGAGCTGAAGTAGCAGCAGTAGGGCCAACGAGAGCCGGAGCAGTAGTAGCAGCTCCTACTAATGTGGACGTCGTCGTCGAGGGAGAGACACCATGGAGGAAGTGGCCGGCGATGTTGCCGTAGATGGAGCCGCGCAATGGCGGCTCAGGATCGAGCGCCGGCAGGACTATGAGATCGCATCAAGAAGAAAATGTAGCGATTACTATAGAACCTCTTTGGTGGCACCGATTAGGCCTCAGCTTCATCCGAGGAATCAGTGATGGTGCTACTCTTCTGGTGGTGCAGGTGAAGGTGGCGGTGTGGGAATGGAGGTGGCGCGAAAGACGAGGCAAACATCGGGGCAACTCCTTGGAGGTGGAGGACGGGGTGGCTGAATTGGCGGGACGACAAGATCAATGACGGATCCTCATCCGGTGTGGTGGGTGAGGGAAGTTGACCTGTTGCGGTGGACGATGTCGTCAGGGAAGAGGCTCCGGCTGGGTGGCAGATGGAGAAGGGTGTGTGGCTTCGCGGGTTTTCAGCACCTCGGTGTACGAATGGGGGGCGGAGGGGATGGGACGAGGAACCATGGCTGAAGGACACGCTTGTCTGAAATGTGGGGTAAGTTACGAAAGTAGCCTCACCGATTTGAAATAGGTGGTTGAGGGAGTCCGGGACTAAGGGGTCCTCGGACAGCCGGACTATATACTTTGGCCGAACTGTTAGACTATGAAGATACAAGATAGAATACTTCGTCCCGTGTCCGGATGGGACTCTCCTTGACGTGGAAGGCAAGCTTGGCGATTCAAATATGTAGATTCCTTTCTTTGTAACCGACTTTGTACAACCCTAGCTCCCCCGATGTCTATATAAACTGGAGGGTTTATACTTCTAGGGTTTAGCTACAACAATCATAATCTCATAGGCTAGACTTCTAGGTTCAGCCATTATGATCTCGTGGTAGATCAACTCTTGTAATACTCATATTCATCAAGATCGATCAAGCAGGAAGTAGGGTATTACCTCCATAGAGAGGGCCCAAACCTGGGTAAACATTGTGTCCCCCGCCTCCTGTTACCATTAGCCTTAGACGCACAGTTCGGAACCCCCTACCCGAGATCCGCCGGTTTTGACACCGACATTGGTGCTTTTATTGAGAGTTCCGCTGTGTCGTCGAAGATAGGCTTGATGGCGCCATCAATCATCTACAACAGTGCAGTCCAGGGGGAGATCTTCCTCCTCGGACAGATCTTCGTATTCGACGGCTTCGCACTGCGGGCCAACTCATTTAGCCATCTAGAGCAGATTGATAGCTACGCCCCTGGCCATCAGGTCAGATTTGGAAGCATGAATTTTGTGGCCGATGTACGTGAAGACTTGATCTTCGACGTATTCGAGCCCATGAAGGCTGTCCCCGGCCACCACAATGAACATGACTTAGATCTGTCATCTGGCCACGCACAAGAGTTAGCGCCTGTGAACGCCCTGGCCCTAGAGCTAGAGCGGACTGCGTCATCCGAAGATGGGAAACTTAGCCCCTCCACGAAGGCCGCAGACTCAGCAGCGCTCGAGCCACACACGGACCCAACATCGAGCTGGGCTTGTGTTACAGGAACCTCGGACTCGTCTCCGTCCATGGGTTCCGGACCGCGCGCATCTGCGCCCATCGAACCTGATTGGGCGTCGGTCTTGGAGTTCAACTCCGCGGACATCTTCCAACACTCGCCTTTTGGTGACGTGTTAAACTCATTGAAGTCCCTCTCCTTGTCAGGGGACCCTCGGTCGAACAATCTCCGGCTCGAATGGGAAGCGGATGACGAAGAACTTTGTTTCCCACCCACCAGCCACCTTATAGCCACTGTCGACAACTTAACTGACATGCTTGACTACGACTCCGAAGACATCAACGGTATGGACGAGAATTCTGGAGAAGAGCAAGAATCACTGCCTACAGGGAGTTGGACAGCCACCTCCTCGTATGATATATACATGGTGGACACACGAAAGGAGAATGAGGCCGACGGCGATAACAACATGCATGTCGATGAACCTCCTAAGTGCCAGCATCCTAAGCACCGACCTCGATCTGGCAAAAAGATAAATGACAACATTGTCATGGACAACGATGATAATCTGAACCAAGCCGAGGACCCTGCAGACCCAGCACTAGAGCAGGGCGTGAGAGAGGACGGCAAACATAGTCCGGAGACGTTGTTTGACCACAGCGATGCCGAAGATAGCAATTATCAACCCCTCTCTGAAGAAGAGATCAGCCTGGGCGACGACGAATTCGTCATCCCAGAAGAACCATTAGAACAAGAACGCCTCCATCAAAGGCTTATCGCCACTGCAAGGAGCCTGAAGAAGCAGAAGCAGCGGCTTAAAGCCACACAGGATACGCTCAATGATAGATGGAATGAAGTGCTAGACGCTGTGGAAAAATACGGCGGTAATCGCCAAACAAAGAGCTATCCTAAACGTAAGCTGCTGCCCGAATACGACAACGAGGCTATTGTGCCTATCCCGCCGAAGAACAATACGGCCGACAGGCTGGACCGACCACCTCGTGGTCGCGACAGAGCTGCTAGCAATGTCGTACACAAGCCCGCAACCCCTCCCCGCAAAGGAAGGAAGGCTGCGGCCCAGGACCAGAAACACGATCTACGTGAGGACCTGGACAAAAAAGCAGGCAAAACCAGGTCCATCTATGGATCCAGGGAACGTGTTCCTAGATGGGATCATGATTATCAAACAAAACATGCCGGCCATTTAACAGCTTGGAACCAATACCAAGCACTACAACTGTTGGACCCAATCCACGACACAGCCAGATACAGCGGTGCTACACACCCCCTATGCTTCACCGATGAGGTGCTGGAACACGATTTTCCAGAAGGGTTCAAACCCGTAAACATCGAGGCATACGATGGAACGACGGATCCTGCGGTTTGGATAGAAGACTTTATTCTTCACATCCACATGGCTCGCGAAGATGATCTCCATGCCATTAAATATTTATCCCTCAAGCTAAACAGACCAGCTCGGCACTGGCTAAAAAGCCTCCCTTTGAATTCCATCGGAAGTTGGGAGGAACTTGAGGACGCTTTTCGGGCCAATTTCCAAGGGACATATGTCCGGCCCCCAGATGCAGACGATCTAAGTCACATAATCCAACAACCCGGAGAATCAGCCCGTAAGCTTTGGAATAGGTTTCTCACTAAGAAGAACCAAATTGTCGACTGTCCGGACGCCGAAGCCTTAGCAACCTTCTAACACACTGTCCGGGATGAATGGCTGGCCAGACACATCGGCCAGGAAAAGCCAAGGACAATGGCCGTCTTAACTACACTCATGACCCGCTTTTACGCGGGCGAAGATAGCTAGTTAGCCCGTAGCAGCACGAGTGAGCCCGGCACATCCGAAGTCAGGGATGGCAACGGAAAACCACAGCGCAACAAAAACAAACGTCGAAACAACGAAGAAAGCCCAGAAAATACAGCGGTTAACGCCGGATTCAGGGGCTCCAGACCCGGTCAACGGAAAAAGCTATTTAAAGGCAATAAAGACAGTCCATCCAACCTGGACAAAATCCTAGATAGGCCCTGCCAGATCCACGGCACTCCCGACAAACCAGCTAATCATACCAACAGAGAATGTTGGGTCTTCAAGCAGGCCGGCAAACTCAACGCCGAACACAAAGGGAAGGGACCTCAGAGCGAAGACGAGGACGAACCACGCCAACCGAACACGAGGGGACAGAAGAAATTTCCACCAGAGATTAAAAGAGTGAACATGATCTATGTCACTCACATCCCAAGGAGGGAGCGCAAACGCACACTCCGGGATGACTATGCCTTTGAGCCCGTTGCCCCCAAATTCAATCCATGGTCGGCCTGTCCGATCACTTCTGATCGTAGGGATCACCCGTCTAGTATCCGTCATGGGGGTACGGCTACCCTAGTGCTCGACCCCATAATCGACGGATACCACCTCACTCGAGTCTTCATGGATGGCGGCAGCATTCTCAATCTGATATATCAGGACACTGTCTGCAAGATGGGGATAGACCCGTCAAGAATCAAGCCAAGCAGCACTACCTTTAAAGGAGTTATACCGGGCGTTGAAGCCCGCTGCACGGGCTCTCTAACATTGGATGTTGTATTCGGCTCCCCCGATAATTTTTGAAGTGAAGAACTAATCTTCGACGTCGCTCCGTTCCGAAGCGGCTATCATGCACTACTCGGAAGAACGACCGTCGCCCGTTTTAACGCAGTCCTGCATTATGCTTATCTAAAACTCAAAATGCCTGGACCGTGTGGCGTCATTATGGTTAGTGGAAATATGGAGCGCTCTCTTCGTATAGAAGAATACACGGCGGCTCTAGCAGTCGAAGCCCAAAACGGCCTATTCAAGCCGAGCAGCTCATCGGTCGTTAAGACCATAGACATGGCTAAACGTGTCCGGCGCACACCTCAGTGCGGCAGCTCAGGTAAACCTGAGCTCGATTAGCAGCTACGCCCCCATCGACCGCCCCATAAGGAGATACACTCAAAACCCCTTGGGTGGCTTCGGGGGCACTCTGCATGCAAAAGGTCCATAGTTCGGCTTGACCCTATTCAGACTCTAGAAGTTATCCTTCACGGTTCATTAAAACGAACCAGCTTTACTTACGGCCACACCAGATTCTTTTACCTGGTTTTTTCTCTTTTTTCCTTTCTACAGATGGCCATCATACTACACCCTTCAAGGACACTTCACAACGGAGACAAAGGCGCAGACGTGCAGCAGGGCCCCGCATTAAGGTTTCTTTTTTTAGATAAAGACCCTGTGTAAACCTTTTTTATCTCTTGTTGTTTTATACTTTCCTGGCATGTAAAATGTCTAAGAAAGATATCGGCATTATCTGTAAACATACGGCTCGCCATACTAAAGTAGATGTCATAGAAGCAGCTCGGTTCATATTGTGTTTTGAGATTTATGCTCTCACCACTTGCGCTCTTTCCCCACGTCGGATTGCCACATGTGCCTTGATACCATGGGTCTATCATCAGGAGCTATATTCAGCCCGGTGTATAGTGTAAAGTCCAAACACCTATAGGGAGTGTTCGGCGTCGCGAGTTTGGCCTCATATGCATCAGCTCCGAATCATGTCTTTGGTCAATAGTTGGGTTGCCCGGCTCCTGTGCTTACTACCTTACGTTCCGCTATATCGGCTAGGGTAGTAAAGGGAGAACTACTGCGATTGTGTCCCGGCTAGGCTGGATGAGCACCTTAGTAGAGGACCCGAAAACTGACTGTCATGATGCGGCGAGAGCAGGTCAACCACTCAATGACTCATCAGAATCTTCGCGATTCCCTCCGTATTAAACGAAGGACCGTTACTTTGGTCAAGTATGTAAATGCACCGTATTCGGGTAACCGTAGACATATCAGCGGCTATATAGTAGCCCCGCCGTCAAACTCCTCTGGCTAAGTGAAAGTGTTAAAGCTCTATAGTACGATTGCCTCGTTCGCCGCACTAACACCTCCTTAATGGACCAAGACGTTGGATCAAGTGTGATTAAGTGCTTTTCCAAACACCCCCGTGTTATACGCAAGGGGGCTGAAGCCGACGACTGCAAACTTTTAGATTGTATATACATAAAAAAGACGGCCGCACAGGAGGCACCAAAACTTTTTGGGCAAAAAGTATAAAAACATAGCCTTAAATATATCATGATATTGTTATTACAATTTTGATACACTTCACTCGAACACAATATTTTTCGAGCACTGACCCTCTATCAAGCGGGCACCCTCTAGGACATCTTCAAAGTAATGTTCTGGCATGTTAAGGTCCTTGCCCTTGGGTGGACTCTGCGCTGCAATATCGGTGGCCTTCATCTTCGCCCAGTACATCTTGACATGGGCAAGGGCCATCCGTGCACCTTCAATGCATATTGACCGCTTCACATTGTCAATACGCGGCACCGCATTAATAAGTTGCTGCACCAAACCAAAATAACTATTCGGAATGGGCTCATTTGGCCACAGACGGGCTATGACGTCCTTCATGGCAGTACCGGACATCTTGTGGAGCTCGACCCACTGGGCCATCTGTTCGTTCAACAGTGGACGCTTTGGCGTATCAAATTGGGACCAAAATAGCTTTTCTGTCGCATGCCCTTCTTGCGCATGGAAAAGTTGATTCGCATCAACAACACTCTTCGGCAGGTCCATAAAGACGTCTGGAGAACTCCATATTTGATTAAGCGGCGCATACTTCGGATTGCCAAACTTATTTTGCAATAAAAAGGGCTTACCAGCCGCGATCTCATCAGCTTGTCGGATCTCCTCCCAGGCTGCTCTAGACTCAGACCGAGCTTCTTGTGCCTCTTGTAAGGCCTTGTCAAGATCGACCGCTTTGGCTTTGTTATCTTTCTCAAGAACTTGGCATCGGCTAGTGGCATCCTTCAGCTTAAGTGCAATAGTGGATATTCTCTCCTCGCACTAATGTCGAGCAGTCTGCTCGGCTTTTCATTCGGCGGCTACCTTTTCGACAGCCGCATTACTCATCCTGGCTTGCTCCTTGGCCCGGGCAAGTTCCGCCCGAAGGATCTCAACAGCGTCGGTGCTATCTGCAGTTATGCATATACAAATTTTCAGTATCATGCTCATTTCACAATACAAGCATGTACTGAGTGCCCAGAGACATACCTTGTGCCTCGTCGAGCCACCTGTTAATAAGTGTGATGTCATCATCCGCTACATCAACTTTCTGCTTCAGATGGGCTACCTCTGTAGCTTGGGCAGTTGCCACGGATGTAACAGCCTGTGTTTCAAATTAGTAAGATCATTTCCTGGGCATATACTTTTGATCCTCCGATTGCCTCCCTTTGGATGTCAACAAGAGTCTCAGGGGCTACTATCTATACACAGGTGCAATTTGCATTTATAATCAAAGTTATACTACGTACCTCGAAGCCTCTTAGCAGGCTCGTAAAAGCTTCATTCAATCCGCTTTTCATTGACCGAACTCTTTCAACCACCATACCCATCAAGGTACGATGTTCCTCTGAGACGGAGGCACGTTGCAATATTCCCATCAGAGTATCCGGCGCCTCCGGATCCGGAATAAGCTGCGTCATCCTTCCAACATTGGATAGTCCGAGACCTTTGTTGTTCCCCTTAGGGGCCGCACGCCCCGGACCCTGGGAGGTCGAAGTATTACCTTTGGCCCTGGTCTTCACTGCCTCTTGCGCCACCCGTTGATCGGGAAAGATCCTCAGGGATGACACCTCAGCGTTCTCTGCCTTATCAGGCAGGGAACTCTGTGGACGCGTCTCGCTCTCCATCATCTTCGGAAGAAGATCCTCCGAAGAGGAGGACTGTTGAGGAAGGTTGTGTGCCGGACTGCAAATATGTGTTTAAAATGTTACCCTTACAGCCAGGAAAGAACGAGATATGTTTAAAACACCCTGGTTCACTTACTATCCGGCTAGGGGCTCATCTTTACGGGGTGACAGCGTGTCAGCGTCATCCCTTGACTGGGATGTCTTCCCCTGCTTAGAAGCTTCTCTCTTCAAGTCTTCGGAGGCGGTCCGCTTCTTCCCATGAGGAGAAGGGATGTCAGCTCGCCCTTCCCTTCCGCTTTTTAAAGAGGAAGTTTCGATCTCCCCGGACAAATTGCCTGGTGTGCCTCCGGAACGAAGGTCACCTTGGGCCTCTTCGCTCTCCTCCTTATCTTCCCCCGCCGGCACTTGATATGGCACCGGAGCCAGCATCCTTGGTAGCACCGGATCGGCATAGTCTTCGGGAAGAAGAGCCGGACACCTGATTCTCTCTGCTTTATTTAGCCAACCCTGGCCGAGTGGAGTTTTATCCATACATTGTTATGAGTAATCTAACTAAACTGTGTCCGAGAGTCAAGTACTTACTGGAGTATCCGGATGATTGCAGTCAAGACCAAGGTCTTCTGTTGTATCCGGCCACTATTTTCGTGACTGAAGAACAATTTCCACATCTCTCTGAGCATTATGCCGGAGAAGTGCTGAAGGGTCCGTGGACCTTCCGGATTGAACTCCCACATGCGGAGAGGACGCCGTTGGCACAGAAGAATCCGGCGGACTAGCATTACTTGGACGATATTGGTGAGGCATGTGCCCTTCTTAATGAGGCTCCAAATACGACTTTGCAATGTCTGCACTTCATCAACAGAACCCCAGTCCAACCCCTTGTTGACCCATGATGCAAGCTGAAGTGTAAGTGCATCTAGTGCCACCCCTAGTTGGTTTTGGAGTATTGACGACAAAGTTGGTTGAGGGACTAATGTGTTTGTGAGAATTGCAGGATAATGCAGGTAGTGTCCCTCATTGATTCGGTTTACCTACCGGAGATGACCCCTAAAAATGTATGAAGACATTGAATACAATGGTGGTGTGTGAAGATATTCACATTGAAGACTATGACATGAGAAGACATTGAGTGGAGACTATGGAGCGCGAAGACTGTGTTGTTTCGTTGTTCCCTTTTCTTCTTTGTTGAGTCATAGGAACCACCGAACTGTTAAGTGGGGTCCAAGTGAACAAAGTCAGAGTGACTGAAGTGATGCTCAACCCAAATCCTATGTCTTCGAGCGAAGATAATGAGAGCAAATCTTATCCAGAGCTGGATGAGTCAGCTTTGCTTGTAGCCGAAGTAAAGTTGCCGTGTGTTTTTGAAATCTGATCATTGGAACACGTGTCAGTTCCTTAGTGACCCAGGGTCATTTCGGACATATCAGGTCGGGTTGCCTTATGGCTATAAATAGCCCACCCCCTACACCATAAATTGGTGGCTGCTCAGAGTTAGTTTACGGCTTTTGTCGTTTTGAGAGCAACCCACCTCGAAGCCTTTGAGAGAGAAATCCTTGCGAGGACAAAGCCCAAACACCCAGAGCCAAAGAGTGTTAGGCATCACTGAAGTCTTTCTGTCTGTGTGACCTGAAGACTTATTACACTTGAGGACTGTGTATCCTCCAGCCGGTTAGGCGTCGCGTTTTGAGCATCCAAGAGTCATTGTGGATTTCCGGTGAACGAAGTCTGTGAAGGTTCGGAAGTCTACCTTGAAGACTTACCAGAGTGATTGGGCGAGGATTGTGTGTCCTTAGCTCAAGGGGAATAAGGTGAAGACGCGGTCTTCTGAGTTGAATCTCAGCCTCCCTAACCAGACGTACAGTTGTCACAGCAACTGGAACTGGTCCAACAAATCATGTGTCTTCAACAAGTGACTGGTTCTATCCCTTCCCTCCTTTACTTTGAGTTTGTCTTCATGAAGTCATTGCCTATTTGTCTTATCTGTTTGACTTCATTGCTTGACTACTATCGTTGATTGGCTTCATACTATCTTCCATCCTGATCCTTACTACCTAGCTGCTATTAGTCTTTGTACGTTCACAATTATTGCATACTTGACTATGGCTTGCTTGTTGTAGTTTATCTTCCGCTGCACATCAATTAGGTCATTTCTATTGTTTGTCTTCGAAACTTCCACTTTTTGAAGACTTGGATAAAAATTGCCTATTCACCCCCCCTCTAGTCGATAACTAGCACTTTCAATTGGTATCAGAGCAAGGTACTCCCTTGTTCTGTGTGATTCGGTTTAACCACCTGGAGTTTAGCTATGTCGACTGCAAGATTGAGGAACGTATCTTGTCCCACCTTTGACGGTCATGAGTATCCTCGGTGGAAGGCCATGATGAAGAAGCGACTCATGGCTATGAATAGTGAACCGTGGACCGTCACTGAGATTGGTCTTACCGATCTATGCAAGATGGCAGAGGCTGATGACATTCGCAAGTACACTCTACTAAACCTTACAGCGAAGGATGTCATCTGCTCCTGTCTGTCCCGAAATCAGTTCAGGAACGTCATGCACCTCAATCACGCGAAGCTAATCTGGGACCGTCTTTCTGAGGTCTATGAAGGTCATCTTAATCATCATGATCCTTGGCTTGATGATTACAAGGAGTCTCTTAAGGAGATGACCTTTCCACCTGAATCGTCTTCATCTTCACCATGCCTCATGGCAGGGGGTGCTAAGGTAACTGATTGCTACCTCTCTGAAACTAGTGATGATTAATCATGTGATGAATTTGACCCCAGCTATGTCAAACTTTCTTCCCTTGCAACTAAACAACAAAGAGCTTTGGAAAAGGTTCAAAACATGCTTAGTAAGAGCGATGATATGTTGGGCGAAGAAATGGATCAGTCAAAAGCATTGGCTGAGAGTCTTCAGAGACTTCATTCCAAGTTTGACGCCCTTCAAGATCAACATAATGCTCTCTTGTCTGATCATGAGAAACTTTCTTCTGAATGTCTTCAAAGAAAGCAAGATCTCGAAAAGATAAGAGTGGATTATGGAGATCTTCTGAAGGAGCGCGATTCATTACTTGCTCAACGAATCAGCGTTACACAGAATGGAGTTGAACCACCATGTATAAAATGCATTGAGCGTGATAACGCTACCAATGTCGCTGTTGTTTCATTGTCTTCAACTACTAATGTGGGAACTAACCCCTCTACGGAGGATACCACTGCTATTGCTGATGAAAATGCTAGGTTGAAGACATTGCTTGAAACAGGGATGTATAAAAGTCTGAAAGGACATCAGACACTTTGTGATGTCCTTAAAAAGCAGATTCTGAACCGAAACCCTAGGAAAGAGGGTGTTGGGTTCGAGAGGAAAATGAATGCTGATGGTTCCTACTGGAAGCCTGAGCAGTATCCCAAAACCACATGGGTTGCTGCAAAGGAACCTTCAGTGGATCCATCCACTTTATCTGGCTTTACCTGTGCTAATCCTATTAGCATTGATGAATCCTTTGATGCAAACTATAAACTATTCAAAAATCAGAATGGTGAAGTGTTTGCCAGGTATATTGGTACTAACTTCAGGAATGGACCACCTATGAAGAAGATCTGGGTTCCCAAAAGCTGTCTTGAGAATCTTCGAGTGAATGTCATCATGACACCACCAGGGAAGAAGACAAACCCTAGACCAAAGGCATCATATGGTCCAACGGCTTCTTACGAATACAAGACTCACTTGAGTCACCCTAACGCCAATGTTTTGCAGGGAAATCGTACTCAACCTTATGAATATGAACGTGTGTCCTCAAACCGCCATGTTCATAGGACTAAGAACTTCTCTGCTTATTCATATGAGTATCATTCATCTCCCGCAAGGCTATTTGCTAGGGCTTCAAAGCCGAAATTCTCAGATGCTGCACTTAGACTCATTGCTTCTAAGCCACCCTTGAAGATGTGGGTGGTGAAGAAAAATTAACTCTCTTTTCCAGAATATGGTCTCCAGCCAGCAATCAAAGGCGTCCGATACTATTGCTTGGGACCTAAAACACATTAAGGGACGCATGATAAAATGACTTACTATGTATTCCACATATGAATCGCTTACCTGTCATACTGTGTGTTCTAACCTTGATCTAAGCTGTGATAATCCTAGTGCGCTTCAAATGCTTATGCTTCACAACATACCTTGTGAAGCCTATCCTCCTAACTGCATTGTAGGGTATGACACCTCGTGCTTCAGAATGGATTATGGACAGCGGATGCACTAATCATATGACTGGTGATCGAAGTCTTCTCATGGACTCAACCTTACATCCATCCGACAAGAGTCAAATCACATTTGCTGACACTGGTAAAAGCAAGGTATTGGGTCTAGGTAGAGTGCAATCTCAAAGGATCAACACATGGATAAAGTGATGCTTGTTGAATCCCTTGGATTCAACTTAATGTCTGTCTCAATGCTTTGTGACTTAAACATGATTGTGATATTCAGAAAATATCGTTGCCTTGTACTAATGGAATCTGACAAGTCTCTAGTCTTTGAAGGGTATAGGAAAGATGATATATACATGGTAGATTTCTCAACAGGTCCACAGCTTGCCGTATATCTTCTTGCAAAAGCTTCAGAATGCTGGCTCTGGCATCGGAGGCTGGGGCATGCTGGCATGAGGAACTTACACACTCTCGTCAAGAAGAAGCATGTCATAGGCATCGAAGGTGTCAAGTTCAAGAAAGATCATTTGTGTGGTGCCTGCGAAGCTAAAAGATGACTAGGGTGAAGCACCCCTCGAAGACAATCATGACGACATCTCAACCCTTCGAGCTGTTGCACATGGACTTATTTGGCCCTACTCACTACTCTACCCTCACAACAACAACTTGTCTCTATGGCTTCGTCATTGTTGATGACTACTCAAGATATACATGGGTGCACATAATTCTCTAAAAGACTGAAGTACAAGATGTCTTCAGACGATTCTCTAATCGAGCCATGAACAATTATGGCGTCAAGATCAAGCATATCAGAATTGATAACGGCACTGAATTCAAGAACACCGGGCTTGATCTTTATCTGGATACAATGGGAATAACTCATGAGTTTTCTGCTCCATACACACCTTAGCAAAATGGCATTGTAGAGCGCAAGAACAGAACCCTCATTGAGATGGCTCGAACAATGCTCGATGAGTACAAGACACCAAGAAAGTTCTGGCCTGAAGCTATTGACACAGCTTGTCACATCATCAACCGTGTCTACATCCATAAGCTTCTGGGCAAAACATACTATGAGCTCCTTACTGGCAAGAAGCCAAATGTCAGCTACTTCAGAGTCTTTGGTGCTAGGTGCTGGATCAAGGATCCCCATCACAAGTCAAAATTTGCACCTAAAGCTCACGAAGGCTTCATGCTCGGTTATGGAAAGGACTCGCACTCTTACAGAGTCTTCAACCTCTTTCACTACAAAATCATAGAAACTGTGGACGTACGATTTGATGAAACCAATGGTTCACAACGAGAACTCCTGCCAAGGACATTAGATGAAGCTCCTCCCAGCGAATCTATCAAGCTGATGGGAACTGGTGAAATCATGCCTTCTGAAGCACAACCTGAAGAGTAACTTATCATTTCTGCACCAAACCAACCTGAAGACAATGCTCAGACCGAAGACAATCCTCCCAATGATGACAATGATCAGCATGAGCAAGGTCTTCGTCCAGTTCATCCTCATGTTGCAAATGAAGTACAAATTGAGAAGATAATTGATAGCATCAATGCACATGGTCCACTTACTCACTCAAGAGCAACACAGTTAGCAAATTTCTGTGGGCATTTTTCATTTGTATCAATACCAGAACCCAAGAAAGTTGCTGAAGCCTTTATGGAACCTGAATGGATTCAAGCCATGCAAGAAGAACTTCAACAGTTCAAGCTGAATAATGTTTGGGAACTTGTCAAGCGCCCTGACCCTCACAAGCATAACATTATTGGCACTAAATGGATATATCAAAACAAGCAAGATGAGCATGGTCAAGTCATCAGAAACAAAGCACGTCTTGTGGCTCAAGGATATACTCAAGTTGAAGGAATTGACTTCGATGAAACATTTGCTCTTGTAGCAAGGCTTGAGGCTATTCGCATAATGCTAGCCTATGCTAATCACCACAACATCTTGCTATATCAAATGGATGTGAAGAGTGCATTCCTCAACGGCAAGATTGAAGAAGAAGTGTACGTTGCTCAACCACCTGGCTTTGAAGATCCAAAACATCCTGATATGGTGTACAAACTAAACAAAGCACTGTATGGCCTCAAACAAGCTCCTCGCGCTTGGTATGATACGATCAAAGACTTCCTGAAGAGCAAAGGCTTCAAACCTGGATCCCTCGATCCCACACTCTTCACGAAGATATATGATGGTGAACTCTTTGTGTGCCAAATATATGAGGATGACATTATCTTCGGTTGCACCAACCAGAAGTATAGTGATGAGTTTGGATACATGATGCAAGAGCAATATCAGATGTCCATGATGGGTGAGCTGAAGTTCTTCCTTGGTCTTCAAATTCATCGGCAAAGGAATGGCATCTTCATATCTCAAGAAAAATATCTCAAAGATTGTCTGAAGAAGTTTGGAATGCAACATTGCAAAGGTTACACGACGCCAATGCCAGCCAAACACCATCTTGGTCCCGACGACAATGGTAAAGAGTTCGATCAAAAGGTATATCGCTCCATGATTGGTTCTTTACTTTACATATGTGCATCTAGGCCAGATATTATGCTTAGTGTTTGCATGTGTGCTCGATTCCAAGCGGCACCAAAGGAATCGCATCACTTAGCTGTGAAGCGAATTCTTCGATATTTGGCTTACACCCCAACACTCGGATTATGGTATCCAAAGGGCTCAAGATTTGATCTGGTTGGATTCTCGGATGCTGATTATGCTGGTGACAAGGTCGATCGCAAGTCTACATCAGGCACATGTCACTTTCTGGGACGATCACTTGTCTGTTGGTCTTCAAAGAAGCAAAACTGTATATCACTCTCAACTGGTGAATCTGAATACATTGCTGCTGGATCTTGTTGCGCTCAGCTTCTATGGATGAAGCAAACTCTCAAGGACTATGGCATCAATCTGAAACAAGTCCCTCTCTTCTGCGACAACGAAAGCGCTATCAAGATTGCCAATAATCCAGTCCAGCACTCGAAGACAAAGCACATTGAAATACGTCATCACTTTCTTAGAGATCATGCCATGAAGAAAGATATTGACATCATTCACGTCAACACTGAAGAGCAACTGGCAGATATCTTCACAAAGCCCTTGGATGAGAAAAGGTTTTGCAAGTTACAGTGTGAGCTAAATATCTTGGAATCCTCAAATGTCCTGTGATCAGGCACACATCCTAACACTTATGCATGTTGATGACTTAGATGTGCAACACATGAAGTAAAGTATATCTTCAGTCAATGAACACTTACATTCTGAGTGTGAATACATTAACATGGAATTTGACTTCGGAGCGCCACGATAATTGCGCGTCGTGTCTGGGTCTAATACTTCCTATACGATGGGTAACGCCACCACCAAATTTCTTGGTTTGAAGTGTTTAACTCATGGCGTTATTGTTGAATATCTTCGCATATTGATTTGTCTTCAACTTTCAACTTATCTTCATGATTTACTTCACTATGTTGAGTTGATTGCTTTCTCATATATATGTACTAGTATTCTGTCCTCTACAGCATTCACTTATAGCTATGTCTTCATTTGTGAATCTTTTGAACTAAGTGAATGTGATCGGACCCTAATCTCTCTATGCTTTCTGTCTCAAACTCTATCTATCCAAATCATATGCATTCTATTGAAACTGTCAAATGTCTTCTTTGCATCCTTGTCAGCAGAAGACACAGAGACAAACATCAAGTACTTTTAAATGATTCATCTTTATTGTTGAAATCCGGAGAAGCCGGAACAACCATCCGACAAACTTGGCGGGCGTGGGAACGTGGGACAACTCTGAGTATGTTGCATGCTTGCCACGTGTCCCGCGGATGTGAACAGGCAGGGGCACCTGCGTAATTGTGTTGTGTCGCACACCTACTTATAAATATGTGTCCCCTGCGGTCAAGAAAACCTTCTTCCACCTCTCCACCTCATCAAAACCCTAGCGCCACCGCTAGCTCTCGACGACACCGGCGACGAAGCGCTTAGCTGCCACGACTTCTCCGACGCCATCCTCACGCTGGCCGCGGGCATCGTCCTCTCCGCCGTCGCCGTAGGTGTCCTCCGTCGCCAAGTTAGGGCACGGTGGATTGAACTGCTCGGTCTCCTATTCATCCCATCTAGCAGTTCTTCGTGTGGTAAATATAACTCTATTTTTACCATCTTTTTGATCCTCAATGATTCATCCTATATACCAAAATTGGTTTCTTGTCTACACAATGTTAGATCTATTCTGTCTGCATCTCATACTGCCTAGTATATTCACTTAAGCTTCATATATAGTTAGATTCCTCACCTGTACTTATTCACGGATTCGTACAAATCTGGAACCAACTCTCAACATATAAGTGAATGTCTTCGCAACATGAGGTCAATGTCTTCAAACTGATTTATCTTCAAAATCTTCTGAGAATGCATATGACCTCTTCCCCTTCCCTCGCATATCTAATGCTGTCACAGGTACATGTCCGTGGGAGAATCCCTTGGTTCTCATAGTCCGCATTCGTTTGCAGAATTCTCATAGCAACACATTAACTCTCCTGAAGCTAGTTCCTGTTTGACCAGCAAGCGAAAGCCCTTGAAGCCTTTGAACATATTGAAGCCATTCAGTTTGAAGTTCATGGCTGCAGAAAAATCAGTAAGGAAGGGTGGCAGACAGCGTCGAGGGGGAACATCAAAAGATTTGCCTGATGACCTCGCAGAAATCTATAAGACAGATCCTGAAGAGGATTATAATCAGCGCAAGACCCGAATCCAATGGATTCGATGCTATTGGGCTGCACAATGGTTCAAGTACAAGTTCGTGACCCAGGAGTACGCTGAGAAAAATGCTATCAAAAGTCCTTGGGGTGATATTCTCTATCGAGGCCTTCCCCCCAAGAACAAAGCTGAAGCTATTGCACAAGAATTCTATCCTTGTATGGTCCGTGGACCACAGCCTGAAAATGCCGATCCATCATCATTGCTCTGGTGTCGTGACGATAATCTCTTCAAGCGCAACTTCCAGTATGCAAAGGCATCGGCAAAGGAAAACAAGAAGTCATGGGGATTGGACTTCAATCCTGGTCCCTCTGCTCCCCGTGATGACGGCACACGTGAAGCTGAAGAAAATGAAATCGGCCCCTTCACGAACCTTGATGGCCTCATCTCTTACATCTTGGTACAAGGTGCCAAAGTGGATCATTCTGATAATGATGCTGATACTGATGAAGCCCCAGCTCCTCCTCCAAGGCCACAGAAGCCAAAGAAAATTAAGGCTTCAACATCAGCTGCACCTCCAAAAGCTTCACGTGCGAAGCCACTGGCCACTGCACCTCCTGAAGACAGTGTGCAGTCTAAATATCTTTCACACATCTCCAAGAAGACGGAGAAGAAAAAGAAAATCATCAAGAGTACGGATCAGACATTGACTCCTACTGCTATTCTGCGTGAAGAGCACATTGATCTGTCCAGCGATGACGATCTTGCTGATGATGCTCTTGAGCAACTGATCAAGAGCAAGGCAGAAGCAGAGATCTTCAACAATGTGCCTCTCTTTGACGTGGCAATCATCCATAACTTCATTGATGAGTGGTTTGACACACCAAATCTCAGCTTTGATGATTTCCAACTTCCCATTGGCCTCAGCATCGCCTTCAATGGCGCCATTGCTTCTGAGCTAGCTATTGCTCAGCGCATCATCGAACTGAAGCACAAGATTGACTTTGAAAAGGCTCAGTTCAAGAAGCACGTGGCCACGCTCAACGTGCAAGATGCCAAAAACTTCAAGATCATGCTGCACAAGCTCAAAGAAGCCTTTCACAAGAAGCGTGAAGAAGCTTGAGGCTCTAGAGAGCGCATGAAGAGTCTGGCTAACAAGTTTGTGCTTGCCTACAATGAGGCTGAGAAGCGCAAGGCTCTTGGTCATCCTGGCATCGACCCCAGGATGGCTGCAAAGAAGAAGAAGCAATCGACTGTCCAATCTGCACCGTCAAGGCAAGATGAACCTCCCATAGTCTTCCCTAGCAACATGACTGGCTCGAAGCCAAAAGTCATGTCAACCGCTTTAGAACAGAAGAAGACGAGGGCTGCAGAGGCTGAAGCCAGAAAAAGGAAAACCTCAGAAGCCTCTGATGCTGCTCCCTCCAAGAAGAAGCGCAAGACCAAGAAGAATCGGGCTGCTCCCACAGAGCCCCTTATTGTTGAACCTATCTCAGTGGTTCGCCCTGCATCTCCAAATCAAGAACTACGTATGATTGTTCATGAGCCTGCTTCCACAGAGGCTCATGAAGCTGAAGAGATTCCAGCAGTTGATCCCATCATTGCTGGAGACATTGGTCACCATGACAATGTTGAAGATGATGAAGTTCTTCCTTAGATTGAACACAATATGGTATCATCGCCTGTTCTCATGAATAGCGAAATCATCAGCATTGGTCGTCCTCTGACGCCAATTGCTCAGGATGCATCGTCGGCTGATCGCCCGCAACAACAAGACTCCCCCAGTACTCCCCAACAACAACAAGTCACACCATCTGTACAAGTTGAAGAGGATGAGGACCTGCCTACTCCATCTCCAAAGTCGTCGCCTGTATTACAAAGGCTTTGCAAAGGACCAAGGCCTCAAGTCCCTCTTCCGAGCGTTCCAGAAGGAGAAGTGCACCATCAACCTATTGCACGTCAAGTGTTTTCAGAAGCCACTCCACCTGTGAATATCTCCGTGTCTGAAGCCCCAGCTGCTAAAGACAATCCGGCTGCATCAGCCGATGACGAACATCAAGAAGAACGTGTCCCTACTCCCCCCATAACTGAAGAAGTAGTTCCTGAAGTGAACGTGTCTGTGCCAGACCCTCCAGCTCATCAAGAGGAGGTTGAAAATGTTGAGGCTGCCACCACTAACATGAATGAAGCCAATGACGTAGTCATGGCTGAAGCTAATGTGGAGCCTGCACCAAGCAACATGCCAGAAGTCAATGCTGCAACTGCTCCTGAAGCTTCTGTTGTGCAGCCTGAAGCCACTGTTGCTGCCACTGCTCTTGTTCCGCCACCAAGGCCCTATACAATTGAGCAAGCTTACAACCATGGCGAGCTAATCACAATAAGATGGCCCATTCTGGTCCCTCCGCCTAATGTCTCTGGTCCTTAGTTTGATTATCACATTGAGCATAGGCCTTAGGTCCAGAAACCAAAGCCAAGACTGCCAAGGTTTCCAGGTACTGCCACATCTGTCGGGTCCTTCAATGCAAATGGCTTCAAAAGCCACAACACCTTCTTTGACAGCTCAAAGAACCCCTACACAAGGCCAAGAATATCATCTGATCGTTTCTGGAGTCATCAGCAGCGAAGCTATTACTCCTGCGTTCTGTATGATCAAGGGCGCATTTTCCCTCATATGCGCCTCGACACTGAAGCCATTGCTGGACTGCCATTCTTAGAAGAAGCACTTGACTGCTTCCGTGATGCTGGTCTGCTCAGCTTTGTGATAGACAAAGAACATTGGAATGAAGAACTATTGCTTCAATTCTATGCTACCCTCCACATTTGCGGCTACAACAGAGATACAAAGATATGGGTTCTCGAGTGGATGACAGGAAATGTTCATCATGAAGCCAAAGCTCTTGACATCATTGAGCTTACATGCCTATCCACTCCCGGAGAGCTGTATGAACCTGGTTGTCAAAACCACCGCAATGCACTGGAGAGCATCTTCCATAAGCCAGAACCAAACATGAGCCAGATGTTGAGCATGATGAAGCCATTGCCACATGACGTTGAATACCCAAAGGAGTTCTTTGTTGATGACCTTGAGTATCTGCCGCGCACCATATATCACATCATCAGGCGGACTCTATGGCCTATCAAAGGACATTCATCAGCTGCAAAACTTGAAGGAGCCATGAAGACATTGGTCTTTTACATCCTCAATGGCATCAGCTTCAATGCACAAGATTTCTTCCTCAGTCAACTGGCTGCGTCTGGATCTGATCTGTTTGTCCTGAAATTCTATGCTCCATGGGTCATGCGCCTCATCAAGCTACACTCTGCTATCAACTATCAGCCCTCTCCTCGCAATCATGTGATCTTTCCACCATAGGTTGATATGTCAGTTGAAGCCATATACCCTGAGCCTGCCAAGAAGCCTCTTTGTCTTCAAAATGCTGAACACCAAAGCTTCACTCAGCCTATGGAAGGAGTCCAAGCTGTAACTCGTATCTATCCAATGGCTGGTAACACTCGTCTACCTCATCGTGCGCCAATTGAAGCTACTGAGAGCACAATTGCTCAAAGGCCTAGGAAGCGCTCTCGTGTCCTAAATGACCAAGAACTTCTTGTGGCACTGCATCAGAAACAAGATAAGTATCACTTTTGGCTCAAGCGTCAGATGCAAAGCCTCTTGGTGGACGTAAATCGCATTCGAAATCTTGCCACCAAGAATGCATTTGTCACTCACGAAACTTGTCGGCGATCATGGAAGAGTTTGACCCTGCTCAGTGCTGAAAGCAGATCTTCAAGACGATGGCTTCACTGAACGATTCAAGTTTGACTCCACTCCTCCAAGGAATGCTGTCCTACAACGAACTCCATCCCTTGAAGACTCTGACTATTCTTCCTCCGCGGCCACTGTGCATGCCAATATGATCGATAATGAAGACGATGCTACTTCACCGCCCCCTACTTCTGCACGCATCAACACTGCACCAAGTTCGTCTACACCGCCAAACAACAACGACAACCCTGCTGCTTCAACTACTCCTCATGAGGACGAGTAGATGCTCTATGTCTTCAAACCTTTTTGGTCATTACTGACAAAAGGGGGAGAAGCATATGAGTTTGATAGTCTTCAAGCGGGTTCATATGAGCGGGTGCTTATATTTTGCCTAGTGGTTACAACTCTTGCTTTTGATACATTTCATTCGTTGAGTTGTAACACTTAAACTCGATGGTCGTCTGCTACTTACTTGCTCTTCCATGTGCGATGATAACTTCTGCACTTAGATCATTATGCGGACGTCCATTTTTCATTATGCATGTCATTCTCTTAGTTATATCATTTCATGCATGATGAATTATCTTCATAAGTTGAAGAGGATCTCCACAAGTACAACCTGCCATGTGCATTTGCATTCCAAAAGCAAATTACTTATATGCACATCTTCAGGGGGAGCCCTTGCCACTTATGAAGATAATACCCTATCCTTTACAATTTCACATACTTCCTTCCCGTTGAAAACTTCAACCAGTTTGTCATCAATCACCAAAAAGGGGGAGATTGTAAGTGCATCTAGTGCCACCCCTAGTTGGTTTTGGAGTATTGACGACAAAGTTGGTTGAGGGACTAATGCGTTTGTGAGAATTGCAGGATAATGTAGGTAGTGTCCCTCATTGATTCGGTTTACCTACCGGAGATGACCCCTAAAAATCTATGAAGACATTGAAGACAATGGTGGTGTGTGAAGATATTCACATTGAAGACTATGACATGAGAAGACATTGAGTGAAGACTATGGAGCGCGAAGACTGTGTTGTTTCGTTGTTTCCTTTTCTTCTTTGTTGAGTCATAGGAACCACCGTACTATTAAGTGGGGTCCAAGTGAACAAACTCAGAGTGAATGAAGTGATGCTCAACCCAAATCCTATGTCTTCGAGCGAAGACAATGAGAGCAAATCTTATCCAGAGCTGGATGAGTCAGCTTTGCTTGTAGCCCAAGTAAAGTTGCCGTGTGTGTTTGAAATCTGACCGTTGGAACACGTGTCAGTTCCTTAGTGACCCAGGGTCATTTCGGACATACCAGGTCGGGTTGCCTTGTGGCTATAAATAGCCCACCCCCTACACCATAAATTGGTGGCTGCTCAGAGTTAGTTTACGGCTTTTGTCATTTTGAGAGCAACCCACCTCGAAGCCTTTGAGAGAGAAATCCTTGCAAGGACAAAGCCCAAACACCCAGAGCCAAAGAGTGTTAGGCATCACTGAAGTCTTTCTATCTGTGTGACCTGAAGACTTATTACACTTGAGGACTGTGTATCCTCCAGCCGGTTGGGCGTCGCGTTCTGAGCATCCAAGAGTCATTGTGGATTGCCGATGAACGAAGTCTGTGAAGGTTCGGAAGTCTACCTTGAAGACTTACCAGAGTGATTGGGCGAGGATTGTGTGTCCTTAGCTCAAGGGGAATAAGGTGAAGACGCGGTCTTCTGAGTTGAATCTCAGCCTCCCTAACCAGACGTACAGTTGTCACAGCAACTGGAACTGGTCCAACAAATCCTGTGTCTTCAACAAGTGACTGGTTCTATCCCTTCCCTCCTTTACTTTGAGTTTGTCTTCGTGAAGTCATTGCCTATTTGTCTTATCTGTTTGACTTCATTGCTTGACTACTATCGTTGATTGGCTTCATACTATCTTCCATCCTGATCCTTACTACCTAGCTGCTATTAGTCTTTGCATGTTCACAATTATTGCATACTTGACTATGGCTTGCTTGTTGTAGTTTATCTTCCGCTGCACATCAATTAGGTCATTTCTATTGTTTGTCTTTGAAACTTCCACGTTTTGAAGACTTGGATAAAAATCGCCTATTCACCCCCCCTCTAGTCGATAACTAGCACTTTCATGAAGCGAAGGGCCAGACCGAAATGCAGGTGCAGCTACCCGCTTTGTACCATGGGGTTCGGTAATGTAAAACCACTCCCGTTGCCATGAATCAGAGGATTCTGCGAAGGAGCCCTTCGGACAGGGGGGAGTGGTAAGTTTGCTTATTGAAGCACCTCCACACTCCGCTTGTTTCCCGCCGATTACCTTCAGTTTCACGCTAAAGGTCTTGAGCCATAAGCCGAAATGTGGGGAGATACGGAGGAAGGCCTTGCACATGGTCATAAAAGCCGAGATGTGGAGGAAGGAGTCTGGGGCTAGATCATGGAAATCTAGTCCATAATAAAACATGAGCCCTCGAACAAAGGGATGGAGTGCAAACCCAATCCCTCGGAGGAAGTGAGAGATAAACACAACCCTCTCATTGGATCTGGGAGTAGGAATAACCTGCCCTTGAGCAGGAAGCCTGTGATAAATTTCCGCAGTCAAGTATCTTTCCTCCCTAAGCTTCGAGATGTCTTCCTCTGTGATAGAAGAGGCCAGCCACCGGCCTTGAAGGCTGAGTCCGGACATGGCTAGATGCTCGAAGCGACTGGATTAACCCTTGGGTGTTGGAGCTTGAGGTGGGAGGTGGAAGAAAGAACTAGTGTGGCAGTAAAAGGACATGCCTTGGCCCCTTTATAAAGGCGACGAATATCAAACGTCCCCTCCGTGGCCTTAAAACATGCCTATCCCCAAGGAAACATGCCAACAGAACGGTTGGGTTACCCACGCCTGTGTTGATGAAAATCCCGCAATGAGGGGACATGATCTCTGCTTTGATAAGACGTGCAAATAAAAACCGCCTCTCGGAACGTGGAGTGGCAGGCTAGAAAACGATTCAAAATAATGCTTGAGTGATGACGTAATGTCAAGCCACCAAGATTGTCAGTAGATTGTACTCGTGAAATGTTATATTCTCTATGGTTGCATGTGGAATTTTTTTTGCAGAGCCGGACATGATTCTTGTGTTCAGAATTTACTTTGAAGTATTCAGAGAAGGAACCCGCCTTGCAATGCCGAAAACAATCTGCGCGCCGGACTCATCGTCATTGAAGCCTGGTTCAGGGGCTACTGAGGGAGTCCTGGACTAAGGGGTCCTCGGACAGACGGACTATATACTTTGGCCGGACTATTGGACTATGAAGATACAAGATAGAAGACTTCGTCCCATGTCCGGATGGGACTCTCCTTGGCGTGGAAGGCAAGCTTTGTGATTCGGATATGTAGATTCCTTTCTCTGTAACCGACTTTGTACAACCCTAGCTCCCCCAGTGTCTATATAAACCGGAGGGTTTATACTTCTAGGGTTTAGCTACAACAATCATAATATCATAGGCTAGACTTCTAGGGTTTAGCCATTACGATCTCGTGGTAGATAAACTCATGTAATACTCATATTCATCAAGATCAATCAAGCAGGAAGTAGGGTATTACCTCCATTGAGAGGGCTCGAACCTGGGTAAACATTGTGTCCCCCGCCTCCTGTTACCATTAGCCTTAGACGCACAGTTCGGGACCCCCTACCCGAGATCCGCCGGTTTTGACACCGACAGTGGTTCTTTCGGTTCAGGGGTATCACGGGAATTACGCGTGTCAGGATTTCGCAGGAGGTGGGAGTTTTTGCGCGCGTTGTAATTTTGGGATAGCAAGGCACGGGTTGAGATGGAGGGAATTTTAGGCACACAACAAGACAAAGAGATATCTTAAAATTTTGGGATAACAAGGCGCGGGTTGAAATTTTTGGACAAGCCTAACGTGTACTGTACCAAATCAACTCGCACTTCCCTCGACGAAAAAACCAAAAAGAAATCAATTCTCAACACACAAGAGAGTCTAGTCCCGTTTTACTGTATGAGTTACAACAAATGCCATTCAAAACTTTCAATCCATGTTATGTTCAATTAAAATATTTTGCTATGTGTATAATGCATGTAACCTGCTACTCAAATGAACATTTTAGTGCACTCCAAACGTATATACTACCGCTTCAATATGAACTAAATTTGAATTCTTTTCTCTATTTGAATAAGATCTACAATCATGATTGCTGTCAAGTTAAACCATTTGAATTTGTTTCTCTATTTTAATAAGATCTGCAATCATCGTTGTTGTCAAGTTAAACCATCGTTTCTATATTATCTTCACAACACACCACATGATTACTGTCAAGTTAGATATGAACTATGTGTACTACATGAACTCAAACTTGAATTTTTCAATCCACTTTATGTTGATTTCAAATCACAGTACATTTTAAGCTCTAGCTAGATCTTCATAATCTAAACCATGTCTCATATGTATAATGTGTTTATCACATAATGTATGGTACCCCGACCCTACGCCTACAAGTATTTAGCTGTGAACTGCAAACGCCACACATTATCACAAATTCAAATAAAATGTGAGATTATTCGATATATAGTGTGGTTTAGATTGTTCGATATTTAGTTGTGAGCTGCAAATGCCACACATTATCACAAATTCAAATGAAATGTGAGATTGTTCAATATATAGTATCGTTTAGATTGTTCGATATTTAGCTGTGAGTTGCAAATGCCACACATTATCACATTATTGTATAACATGTCCAAAACCACACCACGCGTATCACGTCTATATTCATGCATGCATAGGTTTATAACACTATAATCTCTTATTCAAATATATGAAATTATGAATCCACTTTCAAACGAATTATGATCTTTGTTAGTCTCTTACACCCACACAATCCTCTAACCTTTGTAGCCAGCACTTACTTTCTCTCGTGCATGCACACACCCTCCTCGCCCTCCCCTCCCTCAGCATTTTATCCATCGCGCACATTCATTTATTTTATTTAGGTTGTTCTCCCACGGTCTCCACAACTCCTTTCCTACACAGGTCGACCGATAAACCTCTCTAGCGATGTCCGCCTACCACATACACACACTTTCCATCTCCTCCTTTCTATGTCCATGCCTAATGTCTCTCATACGGTCCCACACATGTGTAAACTCTCACCCCTCTTTTCATCGATCTCACAATCGCACACTCCTCCCCCTATCTAGTAGGCCTCTCGCACCACCTCCTTGCTCCATCGCTCTCTCTCTATCCGTCTCCCTGGGCCTTATTTGCCTCTAACAAATGGATGTACACCGACCGATCTCCCACTATACATATAGCAAGCTAGGTCATTTATAACTCATTTCCCCACGCGCCGATCAATCTACCTCATTAGTTATGTCTCTTCCTTCCTCCGACACACAACAATTGATCTATCGATCTAGTTAGGTCTGCTTACCAATCAAATATGGTCCCCCTTCATCATCCATGCATGCCTCCCGACACATCTATCGCACACAGACACACACACACACACACACGCGCGCACACACACACACACACACACAGAGAGAGAGAGAGAGAGAGAGAAACACATCCCCTCTCTTCTTGATATTGCAGTTCTACCCTCAGTTTATCTAGTAGGCCTCTCCAACCATTTCTGAGAAGCAACTTGTAGGACCTTGAAGTAAGTCTAGAGGGGGGGGGCGATTAGACTACTTGACCAATTAAAAACTTAACCTTTTCCCAATTTTAGAGTTTGGCAGCTTTTAGCTATCTTAGGACAAGTCAAGCAATCATCACACAATTCAAGCAAGCATGCAAAGAGTATATAGGCAACGGAAATTAAAGCATGCAACTTGCAAGAAAGTAAAGGGAAGGGATTGGAGGATTCAAACGCAATTGGAGACATGGATGTTTTTGGCGTGGTTCCGATAGGTGGTGCTATCGTACATCCACGTTGATGGAGACTTCAACCCACGAAGGGTAACGGCTGCGCGAGTCCATGGAGGGCTCCACCAACGAAGGGTCCATGAAGTGGCAACCTTGTCTATCCCACCATGGCCGTCGCCCACGAAGGACTTGCCTCACTAGCGGTAGATCTTCACGAAGTAGGCGATCTCCTTGCCCTTACAAACTCATTGGTTCAACTCCACAATCCTGTGGGAGGCTCCCAAGTGACAACTAGCCAATCTAGGAGACACCACTCTCCAAGAAGTAACAAATGGTGCGTTGATGATGAACTCCTTGCTCTTGTGCTTCAAATGATAGTCTCCCCAACACTCAACTCTCTCTCATAGGATTTGGATCTGGTGGAAAGAGGGTTTGAGTGGAAAGCAACTTGGGGAAGGCTAGAGATCAAGATTCATATGGTAGGAATGGAATATCTTGACCTCAACACATGAGTAGGTGGTTCTCTCTCAGAAATGGTAAGTTGGAAGTGTAGGTTTAGTCTGATGGCTCTCTCCACGAATGAAGAGGAGGTGGAGGGGTATATATAGCCTCCACACAAAATCTAACCGTTACACACAATTTACCAAACTCGGTGGGACCGAATAGTTGAACTCGGTCGGACCGATTTAGTAAACCTAGTGACCGTTAGTGATTTTCGGTGGGACTGACATGCATCTCCGGTGAGACCAATTCGGTTAGGGTTAGGGCATAACGTAATCTTGGTAAGACCGATTACACAAACTCGGTGAGACCGATTTGGTAATAAGCTTTCCAGAGAGTTGGTCAGGTAAACTCGGTGGGACCGATTTGCTCTTTTTGGTGAGACCGAAATGTTACAAAAAGGAAACAGAGAGTTTACATTGTAATCTCGGTGGGCCGATCGCTCACTTCGGTTAGACCGAAACGTTACGAAGGGAAACTGAGAGATTGCAACCCCATCTCGGTGAGACCGAGATCCCTATCGGTAAGACCGATTTGCTTAGGGTTTGTGGTAGTGGCTATGACTTTTGGAATCGGTGGCGCCGGATAGAAAGAATCAGTGTGACCGATTTTGGCTTTAGGTTTAGGTCATTTGTGGATGTGGGAAAGTAGTTGAGGGTTTTGGAGCATATCACTAAGCACATGAAGCAAGAGGCTCATTAAGCAACACCTCATCCCTCCTTGATAGTATTGGCTTTTCCTATAGACTCAATGTGATCTTGGATCACTAAAATGTAAAATGAAGAGTCTTGAGCTTTTGAGCTTGAGCCAATCCTTTGTCCTTAGTATTTTGAGGGATCCACTTTCATCATCCATGCCATGCCATTCATTGAGCTTTCCTGAAATAATAGTCTTGGAATAGCATTAGCTCAATGAGCTATATGTTGTTATGAATTACCAAAACCACCTAGGGATAGTTTCACTTTCAATCTCCCCCTTTTTGGTAATTGATGACAACATATAGATCAAAGCTTCGACAAATGATAATAAAATTTAAATAACATCATTGCTTTGAGAAGTATGTGATAAGCAAGAGCTCCCCCTAAATTTGTGCATAGTTTTAGATTTGCTTTGGACTGCAAATGCACAATGAATTAGGCTCATGGGTTACTCTTCCATGTCACATACATCTTGGTGGAGCGCTCAAAATAATAAACAATGAATACATGCACTCATCACCAAGCATAATGAGTGATCACATAAGATAGATAGGATAATATCAAGCATGCATAAGTGTAGCTTATGATCAAACACATGATCATCAATGTCTCATAAGCATAGTATCTCAACCAAAAGCAAACAAAGATTGACAAACCACCAAATAAAGCAAGAGAGAACAAAAGCAACACTCTCTCTCTCTCTCGAAGCCTATGATCTATACATTTTTCTCCCCCTTTGGCAACAAGTTACCAAAAAGTTCATAGAAAATGCATAGTGCTAGATCAACTCTCAGGCTTGATCTTCTGGTGGTGGTGTCCTGATAACTCCTAGGACGAAGGCTTCAGTTGATGTAGAGGGTGCTGGAGTTGATGCTGAAGCTGGTTGCACTGGAGCTGAAGGGGCAGTAGCTGGTGCTGAAGATGTTGCTCTAGTGTCTGGCACTGGCACAGCAGCTGACCTTTGGGCTCTAGGCACTCTGGCAAACACATTGGTGGTAGTCTTGCCCTTCCTCTCCTGCATGTCATCCTGCAGCTACTCCACAACTGAATGAATCTCAGTTACCTTGACATCTAAATCATAGAATTTTTGTTCCATGATTCTTTCCAGGCTCTCCTGGTTTTGAGTTAGGGTGGCCAACCCCTTCTCAATCCTCAGAGATGATGCTATCAAGTAACCAAGCTGCTCTTGTTTGGTTTTCAAGAAATATTCAGATGCCTCCTCTTGAGTTGGCATCTTGGCAGCCGTCTCCCTCTTTGCCTTCTCCTTCTTCTCCTGAGCTTGAACTGATGATGGATCATCTTCATTCATGACAACCTCATTGTCCTCAAAGTCTGGATAAAGTGGAAAGTGTTCCTTATCCAACTGATATTTTCCTGTGCCCATCTTTGAGTTTATCAATTCTTGAATCTGAGGTGCATATCCACAACTCCTCTTCTGATCTGCTGTAGTCCTCTTGATTGTTTCAACTATAAGGCTCATGACTTTGCATTTTTGTGGCACATCAAATAAATGCAACATATTGATGGCATGCCCTCTGATCATGTTATGGTCACCAGACTTGGGCAACAAAGTGTGCCTTAGAATCCAATTGATAGTAGGCAGCCCTGACAACAGAAAGTGGACTGATCCAAAAGTAGAAGTCTCTAGGGCTTTGTCTGGTATCTCCTTGTACATGTGAGACATGGTATTGTGTCCCATTTTCTTCTTGGCATATACATCCAGATCATCATCATTTTCCTTTGGGGCATTTATCAGTTTTGCCCATTCTTCTACAGTGGATTGGTACCTTGTACCTTCAGACATCCAAACAATTCTTCCATCTGGGTAAAAATGTGTTGTGGAGTAGAATTGCATGATAAGTTCATCATTCAAATTTGTGAGCTTTTGCCCAACAAAATTTGCAACTCCACAAGCAACAAAGCTGTCTTGCACTCCAGGATAGTGCTATTCATTCTCTTTGATGAATTTCCAGTCAACCCACCTCATATCACAAACTATGGGCTTCTTGTCCAATAAGATTGTCTCATAGAAGTCCTATTGTTCCTTTGTATGGAACCTGTAGTCAACAGCAGTTCTTCTCCTTGTGGCATATGGATCTGCCATCCTCCACAGTCTCAGCCCTGAATCCTTCCCGATTCTCATGTCCTCAGCCACAGGATGGGCATCATTGTGATCTGGTATCTTTGGCTTGAGCTTCCTTAGAACCTGTCCTTCTTCATCTTCCTCCTCAGCAACCTCAGGCATTGGGGCCTTGTTCTTCTCAGCAGCTGGAATACTCTTGGTATTCCTCTTTGGTGCAGACTTGGCCTTGGGGGCAGCTTTGGGTGCTTCCTTGGGCTTAGATGTTGCAGCCCCAGATTTGATAGCATCACCCATAAGCTTAGGTGCCTTTGGTGCTGGTGCAGCAAGCTCTTCCTCTTCCATCATAGAAGGTTGCCCAACAACTCTGGCCATGGTCTTCTTGACCCTTTCCTTCCTCTTCTTGCTTTCATCAGCTGGCTCTTTGGGATCAGGATTCACAGGCAGTTGAGTTGATGCTCTGGCCTTGGGCATAGGTTGCCTTCTTGCAGGCCTTTTAATCTTCATGCCTGGCTTTATATTCTTAGCTGAGCCATATTCCTTCTTGAGCACCACTTTCTTGGAGGTAGCCTCATCTTCCTCAGCTTTGTAGTCCTCATCCTATGAATCTGAAGTTCTTTTCCTCCTTTGCCTAGTTGCAGCCTTAGGCAAATTGCTAGGAGTACTTCTGCTCCCTTCATCTGAAGTTGAGGAACTAGTGCCCTCACTCAAGTCCATCTTCTCTTCTGGCCTGTTCTGGCTGTCACTTTGATCAGACATACTGCAAAAGCTGACTGCTGACCCTGTGAAGAGTTATAGATGAGATAGAAAAGATGAGCATCACAAAATGCAGAGGTTTTTGCAAAAGAATGATTCAAAAGTTCAGTCTTAGTTTTCCACAGAAAGCATTTCGGATCCACCGATTTTCAAACTCGGTGCTACCGAAGCAGTTTTGGAACCTAAACTGATGATCTCGGTTGGACCGAGTTTCAGTTCGGTGGTACCGAGACTGCTAGGGTTTCACTGAATCCTCAAATCGGTTGCACCGATTAGTAATTCTCGGTCAGACCGAGAGTCACTAGTGCAATGGCATAAGCCAAATCGGTGAGACCGAGTTTTTCAACTCGGTGGGTCCGAGATGGTTTCGGCGGAAACCTAACCCTAAAAATTTGAATCACATCTAATCTATGAACTACTTTGGCTGGATAGAAGAGTTTCAATCATGGCAAGAATCAATATGAAGACAATGTGCTAGGAATCAGACGTGGATAGCACAAAGATTAACTCCATACCCTAACTTGGCAGTGGACTTGCTACGGCGGCAACGGTGGGGACGAAATCCGTTGACGGCGGCGAAGACCAGCGACAGGAGGCTGCTGGCGACGAGGAAACGATCCGGAGACCATGATGGCAGAGCAAGCTGTTGCGTGGACGAAGGGTTTCGGAGAAATTTCCAAAATTTTGCCCGTGTCTATTTATAGCCCGACCCTGTCGGTGTGACCGAGTGGAACAACTCAGTGGCACCGAGATGCATAACTGTGTTCAGTTACAGCAATCGGTGTGACCGAAAAGTTCAAATCGGTTGCACCGAGATGGAAAACTCAGATCAACTTAATGATCTCGGTAGGACCGAAATGGAGGAATCAGTCAGACCGAGAATCACAAAGAGGTTTTGGAAGTTTAAGTCTATGACGAATCGGGGACTTCGAGTGCTCCTCACATAGAGTGGTTCGAATCTGACTTGATCAAATTTTGTAATGTAGCATGAATAGAGTTTGAGACGAAAAGCATAGATAGCTAGAGAGGGTTCTTAGGCATTCTTATCCATCCACTTCGCCAAAAGAAGAAAGAACCAAACAATCAAAACAACAAGTGGATGTCCTTGAATGAGTAAAATATGCACCAACATGCTCACACAATAAAATGGCAAATGAAATATGTGGCAAAGCATGCACAACCAATTCTAGCATCTATCAAACAAATGGCGATGACTAGGTCATCTATATATGAGTATATTGACTTAGGAGTCAAATGAGAACATTTGATCATAGGTCATACTCATCGTTTAAGCTCAAGTGTATTTACCACTTTTACATAATGCATTAATGTGTTCACACCATTAGAGTCGCTTTGACTCAATTCTTTGAGTTAAGCTCCCCCTAGATGTGAGATCCCCCCTTAGAGGGATGAACTAAGCTTGGGTTTTGTCGATGATGACTTCATGTAGGTGTTGAAGATGTAGATGCTCAATGTTTATGTAGATCATTTGGAGCAATCCTTTGGAGTGAGTTGCACTTTCAACTTGCCTACATGGGTTAGTCCCACAAGGAACCAACAAGAATATCCATAGACATAGAGTGATGCACACACCAGATGATGTCCATGAAAACATTAGGTTACCTTGTCCCTTGCCTTACCAACAAGAGGGTTTGTGACTCCTTGAACTAGTGCAAGATGTGAAAATTGATTGCACTTGTTCTTGCCAAAATGATATGAGCGAAGAATGTTGGCGGAGTCACCCTCAAGAACTCTCTAGTTCTTCTTCTTCGGGATCCACATCATCTTGGTGGGAATCCTTGGAGTTGTAGTTGTACTTGATGAAGTAGAACTTGACGTAGTCTTGGGAATCCACTTGACCGAGACTTTAGGTGCTTCTTCAAATGCATCAATCTCTTCTTGAAGCTTGTCCTTGCCTTTGTTATTGTGGTCTTGTGGTGGAAGATCATCTTGAGCTTGTGTCCCCTTGAAGGAAGTAGGATCATACTTCTCTTGTTGAGGAACAAACTTTGTCTTGGGGTATTGATGTTCTTCCCACTCAACTCCATTGGCGTTGAACTTTTGTTCAAAACCAACACCTTGATTCTTCCGGTGCCTTCCTTGCTTGCGTACAATTTCCTCGAATTGCTTACTCCCGGCAAGGCTCTTGTAAACATCTTTCTCTATAATTCCCTTCAATAAACTATTTTCTTGCTCAAGTGTAACTTGGCTAAGAGAATCATTAGTGGAATCAAGATAGCTACTAGAAGCAACAACATTGCATTTAACATTATTATTGTTACTACTAGAGGAAGTATCTTTCTTGTACTTGTTACTAGTCTTGACTTGAGGCATGTAAGTAGATAAGAGTAAACGCTTGGCAATGTAAGAAGAACTTTTCTTGCGGAGATCATCATTGATTGCCTTTAAGAACTCATGCTCTTGCTCAAGATTGAGCTTTTCAAAGCGTAACTTCTCATGAGCCCTTAAAAGTTCTCGATGATCTTCGAAGATAGTTTCATGAGCCAACTTAAGAGTGTTTAGTTCTTTAGTTAGAAGCTCAATTTTCTCCTTATCATTGTCATTCGTTTGATTAACATCATTAATTGACGTTTCATCATAGTATTCATCACTAGAGTTGTCAACAAGTAAATCATCATCCACAAGCAAGTCATCTTCATCACTATTGAAATCAACATACTCAGGATGTGTTACCTTTGGACCTTTGGCCATGAAGCATCTTCCAACACCTTCATTTGGTGAGTCAAATATGTCGTAGGAGTTGGTTGACACAAGTGCTAGACTGGCAACACCTTCATCTTGAGTATGTTCGGAGTCGGAGTGATAGCTTCTCTCGGAGTGATTGTCGGAGTCGGAGCCGGAAACCCATTCACCAACATGATCTTGATGTCTTCGTTTTGTGTAGCTCCTTGATGACTTGTCCTTCCTTTCCGAATCCTTGCTTCTTCGTGAGGGTCTTCGTTCATAACGATCATCTCTACTCCTCCTCTCTCTTGGTGGTGATTCTTCTCTTTTGCTTCTTATTTTTGGAGAATATTCTCTTCTTTTGTAGGGTGCCGTACACTCATTGGAGTAGTGTCCGGGCTTCCCACAATCATAGCAATTGCGCTCTCGACTAGAAGATCTCTTGTCATGATAAGACCTTGACTTGGAGCTTCTTTCTTTGCCTCTACTCTTGTAGAATTTGTTGAAGTTTTCACCATTAAGCTCAATTCTTCATGGAAGGTTTGTTTCTCACTTGATGATGTGGGGGCTTCACTTGAGGCTTTGTAAGCACCACTTGACTTGTTGTGAAGTTCCTCCTTATCCTTGAGTGACATCTCATGAGCAACAATCCTTCCAATGACTTCCGTTGGCTTGAGATTTTTGTAGTTTGGCATCATTTGGATCAATGTGCACACGGTATCATACTTCCCATCCAATGCTCTTAGGATCTTCTTAATGATGAATCTGTCGGTCATCTCTTCACTCCCTAAGCCGGCAATCTCATTTGTGATAAGTGCAAGCCTAGAGTACATTTCAGCAACACCTTCACCATCCTTCATTTTGAACTTGTCAAGCTGACTTTGGAGCACATCCAACTTGGATTCCTTGACGGATTCGGTACCTTCATGCATATCAATCAAAGTATCCCAAATTTCCTTTGCATTCTCAAGATGGCTGATTTTATTGAATTCTTCGGGGCACAACCCGTTGAAGATGATATCACAAGCTTGAGTGTTGTATTGCAGCATCTTCAATTCTTCCGCATTCGCTTCACGGTTCGGTTCTCTCCCATCAAAGAATTCACCTTGCAAGCCAATACAAATAATTGCCCAAACGGCGGGGTTATGTCCGAGAATATGCATTTTCATCTTATGCTTCCAACTAGCAAAATTAGTACCATCAAAGTAAGGACCTCTACGGTGATAATTTCCCTCGCTAGACGCCATACTCTCCTAGGTTGTGAAACCAAGGCTATGACCACCAAAAGCTATGGAAATCAAAGCAAATGGAGACCAAAGCTCTGATACCACTAGTAGGACCTTGAAGTAAGTCTAGAGGGGGGGTGATTAGACTACTTGACCAATTAAAAACTTAACCTTTTCCCAATTTTAGAGTTTGGCAGCTTTTAGCTATCTTAGGACAAGTCAAGCAATCATCACACAATTAAAGCAAGCATGCAAAGAGTATATAGGCAGCGGAATTAAAGCATGCAACTTGCAAGAAAGTAAAGGGAAGAGATTGGAGGATTCAAACGCAATTGGAGACACGGATCTTTTTGGCGTGGTTCCTATAGGTGATGCTATCGTACATCCACGTTGATGGAGACTTCAACCCACGAAGGGTAACGGCTGCGCGAGTCCATGGAGGGCTCCACCCACGAAGGGTCCACGAAGTAGCAACCTTGTCTATCCCACCATGGCTGTCGCCCACGAAGGACTTGCCTCACTAGCGGTAGATCTTCACGAAGTAGGCGATCTCCTTGCCCTTACAAACTCCTTGGTTCAACTCCACAATCCTATCGGAGGCTCCCAAGTGACACCTAGCCAATCTAGGAGACACCACTCTCCAAGAAGTAACAAATGGTGCGTTGATGATGAACTCCTTGATCTTGTGCTTCAAATGATAGTCTCCCCAACACTCAACTCTCTCTCATAGGATTTGGATCTGGTGGAAAGAGGGTTTGAGTGGAAAGCAACTCGAGGAAGGCTAGAGATCAAGATTCATATGGTAGGAATGGAATATCTCGGCCTCAACACATGATGATGAGGACATCAATACCATTGTTACACCCATAGCCCCTGCCTCTATCACATGAGTAGGTGGTTCTCTCTCAGAAATGGTAAGTTGGAAGTGTAGGTTTAGTCTGATGGCTCTCTCCACGAATGAAGAGGAGGTGGAGGGGTATATATAGCCTCCACACAAAATCTAACTGTTACACACAATTTACCAATCTCGGTGGGACCGAATAGTTGAACTCGGTCGGATCGATTTAGTAAACCTAGTGACCGTTAGTGATTTTCGATGGGACTGACATGCATCTCGGTGAGACCGATTCGGTTAGGGTTAGGGCATAACGTAATCTCGGTAAGACTGATTACACAAACTCGGTGAGACTATTTGGTAATATGCTTTCCAGAGAGTTGGTCAAGTAAACTCGGTGGGACCGATTTGCTCTTTTTGGTGAGACCGAAATATTACAAAAAGGAAACAGAGAGTTTACATTGCAATCTCGGTGGGACCGATCGCTCACTTCGGTTAGACCGAAATGTTACGAAGGGAAACAAAGAGATTGCAACCCCATCTCGGTGAGACCGAGATCCCTATTGGTAAGACCGATTTGCTTAGGGTTTGTGGCAGTGGCTATGACTTTTGCAATCGGTGGCGCCGGATAGAAAGAATCGGTGTGACCGATTTTGGCTTTAGGTTTAGGTCATTTGTGGATGTGGGAAAGTAGTTGAGGGTTTTGGAGCATATCACTAAGCACATGAAGCAAGAGGCTCATTAAGCAACACCTCATCCCTCCTTGATAGTATTGGCTTTTCCTATAGACTCAATGTGATCTTGGATCACTAAAATGTAAAATGAAGAGTCTTGAGCTTTTGAGCTTGAGGCAATCATTTGTCCTTGGTATTTTGAGGGATCCACTTTCATCATCCATGCCATGCCATTCATTGAGCTTTCCTGAAATAATCGTCTTGGAATAGCATTAGCTCAATGAGCTCTATGTTGTTATGAATTACCAAAACCACCTAGGGATAGTTGCACTTTCACAACTCCAGCACCCCTCTGGCACTCTACCTCTCTCTCTCTCTCTATCACTCTCTCTCTCTCTCTCTCGCAATCTATTTCCCATCCTTCACTTTTGTATGGATGTCGACCGATCTCCCTCGGGACATAGCTAGGTCTCTCTTTCTCAACACATATACAAGTCAATCTACCTCTGTAGTTAGGTCTCTGCCTTCCCCCGCCCCTCCACCCCCCCCCCACACACACCGATACATCGAGCGCTCTAGTCATGTCTCCCTGCCACACACAAACGTGCCCTCTCCCCTCTGACGTTTCTGTAGGTCAGTCAACCTGACGTGCACACACACAATTTTGCTGGCTCTATTCATCGATCTCGCACCCACACACTTGATTGTCTCTTCGACTCTATCGATATCTATAACCCTTCCCTCTCTTCTCGTGGATCGCCCCCTCTATATATGATATAGATAGGCCTCTATTTCACACACATTGCATGTGTCACACTTTTGTTTGAGATATCATCTACACATATTCCCACAAATATAGTAATGAAATCATACCCCCCCCCCAATAAAAAAACACTCACGAACGCACATGCCATCTCCCTGGGTTTGTATCTCTCTCACACACACCCACGTAGGTGGGGGCATGCAGAAGAGAAGAGGTGCACGCACGGCCCACGTACTCCTGTCTCTTTCCAACCACACCCACGCGGGTACATGGTGGAGCTCATTTATGTATGAAAAGACAGCCCACATGGTAAATTGACACATGTACTGGTTGTCTGTTTAACGCAGGATTGTGTACCACGGGTGAACAAACAAACTGCGACTTAATGCGTTATTTTAAAAAAGATTGTATTCCTCGATGGCGCACGTACATAATATAAACCAATGTTATGGAGAGAAAAAGGAAAATCGCTCCACTATACTATACTAAATAATATAGGCAGGATGCTCAATGCTTGCTTTCTGGGGTCGGTCTCTTCTACTCTCTCACACAAGATGGCGGTGGCCACTCTCTCTCTCTCTCTCACCACTGGTGCCTAATCCGGCCGGATCTAGTCCGTCGGCAAGAAGGGACGATGTGCAATGTTTCTCCGGTCGCCGGCGTCAACGCAGGAAACCCACTGCCAACGAGTCCCGATTTGCGTTACCCTCCGTTCTCTCTAAGCAAGCTCTGGCGCGGTAGTACCTTTGCCCCTTGCTCGGTGCCGCAGTATGGGCAGATCCCGCCCGTCGCCGCCCTCCTGGTTACATCCCGACGACCCTTAGGTACAACTTCCTCTGGAACCGGCCTTGCTCCACCGCCCATCTTCCCATGTCGCTGCATGTGGATCTTCTCTAGTTATTTGCCGAAAACTTACTGTAGCTCGGTTGGCGTACTTTCCATGTTTCATCAACAGTGCCACTATTATTGCAATCACACTTATTCAATATCCTTGCCAACAGGGATGCTCAGCTCCATGTTAGTGCAATTCCAAAAAATGATGGGATGGTGCATGCATCCAACTACTACATGTCTTGGCGAGCATCAACGAGCCATGTGAAAATGGCTACCAACATGTCCACTATGGCCAGGAAATGAAAGCAAGCTTAGGGACCTGATATATCATTTTTCTTTCTTTATTTGTACACATTTTCACAACTTTGTCTTAAGTTGTGAAGTAAATATTGGGCCTGATATGTGAACCATTGGTATGCATTAGCATCCATGTTAGTTTCCTTTGTAATTGTTGGAATGTTGTAACAAGAAAACCTTCAAGGCAAGACATGAAAGAAAAGCTGAAAGCTTCATAGCATTGTATTAGTATAATTTTATCTCGCTGAGAAATTGCATTTAATAGCACATTATATGTAAACAAATGCTGAAAGGTTGATAGCATTGCGAGAAACCATTCTAGGAGCACAGAACTTGCTTTCCTCGACATGTAGGACATCCAACATCTGGTTCCATGTGCCATGCACCAAATTATGAGTGCACAACCGCAAGGAAAACTACTGATGAGCATTCACATCTCAAAGCCACACCTTTCCAATAGTAAGTAGGACGCACGAACAACACATCATTTCACACATCGTAGAATCCTCTAGTAATAATTTTCCAAGAAAAAACACCACACATGAAGATTGGATGGAACTATTGCAGCAAGGCATATAACCCTTCTCCGAAACATCAAGTATGGCCGTATGGGGATGGTTCCAGAAAATAATATTCCCTCCCTTTCGATTTATGGGCCTCAATTCCAAATCTGAACCAATGAACGAACTAGTACTACTAGATAGTGAGTGTTTACTACTGTTTCATGTACATACTAATTGCAACGCATGCATGTGTTAGCTGTACAATGACCACATACAAATTTGATGGCATGATTTGTGTAAGTTGCATGTCATATTATTGCTCTAACATGTGGTCCAAGTTAGCCTCCAAAACGCATTTTAGACCCTATATGGATTGAAGGAGTACATGCATGGTTGAGTTTTCTCTTAATCCTTGCATGCAATGTTTTTATTGAAGCTTAAAATGTGAACATGTGAATGGGAGGGACTACTACAACCCTTCCAAAAGAACTATAGTAGTAATGGTATCGTACTCCCTCCGTTCACCATCTCACATGCTTAGCACTTTTGCGAACTATGGAAGTACCAAATTTATTCCACCACTCAACATCTATTATGGTTAGGGAGATTTCAAATTGATTCATATAGATCGGAAAGTAGGCACTTAGGGCATCCACAATGTATGCTTTTTGTTGCCTCTAAGCCCTCTCTCTCCTCTTAGAGGTGGGCCTCTATACATTGCATGAACTGCCCCTAAAAAATTGGCTAGCATCACGTCTAACCTTAGAGGCTGCCTCTAACAATTTAACAATCCATCTGGTCCCACTTGTCAGCCTTAGGAAGCATAAGAAAGTACAAAAGAAATATTACTAATTGGACAAATGTGGTGCTAATCAATACTTTTTAAATTTCTGCAAGGGCCCACCTTAGAGGCTGGTTAGAGTCTCTGCACATTGTGGTTTTTTCATTTTATAAGAGGCAAACCATGTGGGGCCTACCTTAGAGGCAAGGCTGTATACACTGGAGATGCTATGTACTACTTTTGATGTGTCACGTAAACTCACAGAACAAGGAGAAGCTTGCTTAGTACGCCCTCTCCCCCGCCCACAGGCACGATGGCTCGTAGAGTTGCAGGACGAGGAGAAGCTTGCTTACTACGCCTATGCCTGCTCCCTCGCCCACACGCATGGTGGCTTGCAGGACGAGGAGAAGCTTCCTTACTACGACTACGCCCGCTCCCTCGCTCACCCGCGCGGTGGCTCGCAGGACGAGGAGAAAATTTTACTACTCCCTCCATTAGACGAATACTCCTCGTCCCTACCTTGGTTAGAGAGATTATCATATTGTTTGAAATATATGTCTTGTATCAAATTTCAATATGAACTACTAGTACATACTCCAAATATTGATGTATATAAACATATTTTAGAGTATAGATTCACTCATTTTTCTCTGTATGTAGTCCATATTGAAACGGACGTAGTAGTATGAACTCTCCCTCGCCCCTCGCCCCTCGCCCGCGCGGTGCACATGCCGCAATTCATTTGGTCTCAGATAGCAAAAACCATATATTGTAGTACCATCATTGCTCGACTTCCCAAAGAGGCGAAGAGCCAAGCGCAAGGTTAAGACGGAGTATTTTTGAGATGCCATGCGCAAGGTTTACAGGAGAACGGGTAGTAGTACTACTATTAGTATGTACTATATGAGGAAGAAGGCAAGAAGAATGTATGTTTTGTGTGACAGTCTCTTCTTACAGGACGTGCTAGACCTAGTGGACCTCATTGTGGCAATGGGAATATCATAGATGGCACGATTCAGAGTGGTGGGCAGCGGGAATAATATTCAGAGCCGCTTAGTCTAAAACCCCATGGAGAAGTCCCATCGAAAGGAATAGCCATCCTCTACACATGCTCCTATGTAAAATGAGTAAATGAGACAAAAAGAGAAAGAGACAAAGTAAAAAAATCACCAGCCTTAGAGCCAACCCTATTGTATCAGTCAATGATATTTCTACGTCGTGATTGACATGGATATATTATTAACCATGCTGCGGAGGTAGCAGTGGATTTTTATTTATTTGCGGAGGCAACAACGAATGGATATTCAAAGAGGAGTGAAATGATGGTTGCTTCCTCGGTCAAACATAGAGAAAGGTGGGCCTCGTGATTTGATGGCTCATTAGTCATTATTACTGCCTATACTCTTTGCCCATATAATAATCGCGAGGTAGAGTAGGATTTTTTCTTCAGTGGCACGTACACAATATAAATAGGTTCATATGGAGAGAAAAAGAAACCGCTCCACTATATACAAAGCCAGGAGCCTACATGGTTTCTTGCTGGGGGTGCTCTCTTCACACTCTCTCGCACAAGACAACTGTGGCCACATCTCTAGTCACACATCCGGGTGGATCACGCCTGCCGGGGAAGGGGTGGATGCTTTGTGTAGATGCGGTCGCCGTCGCCGATGGCGAAAACCCACTGTCGGTGCATCCCGATCAGGGGTCCCCTGCCGTTCTCTCTCGCAAAGTTGGTGTGGTTGCCTTCGTCCCTTGCTCACTACCGCGATGTGGGTAGTTGCCGCCTCTAGCCGCCCTCCTCTAGCTACATCCCAACATCCCTCGGGTACAACTTCCTTTACACCCGGCTTACACCACTGCCCCAGCTGCCCACGTTGCTCCATGTGGATATTTCTCTACTTCCTTGCCCCACACGTACCTCTACTGGCTTCTACTGTATTTTTGATGAGTTTATGTCTCATCAACTAGTCCCACTAGTCTTATTCTAATCACAATTCTTCAATTTCTTTGCCACAGGGATGCTCAGCTTGATTTTAGTGAAACTGCACAAAATGACCCGATGGTCAAAGGGTTGCAAACTTCATTTCTTTGGAAGGTTTGATGTCACTAGCAGATTAAAGCATGGTTAGGGTTTAGAGTTCAAGGCCTAAGGACCTCATGGATCGTTTTTTTCTTTAGTTGTCTCTGTTCAAAAATAAGTGTCAACTTTAGTACAACTTTGACACTTATTTTGGAACGGAGGGAGTACATATTGGCTATGATCTATGAATCATTGAGATGCAACAACATGCATGTTAGTCTCATTTGTATTTGATGGAATGTTGCAACGGGGCAACCTTGGACGCAAGATACATGAAACAGAAGCTGAAAGCTTCATAGCATTGTACAATTTTATCTCTTTGAGAAATTACAGTATTGTGTACTAAAGAGTTAGGTGTCGCATGGTGTCCAAAAAATATGGTGATAGTGTGAGGTGGGCCATGTAATCACTGAGTTGCCGTGTTTTCGCTGATTTCACACTCCTCCATTGTAAGAGTGGAGAAAATTCTAAAGAGTGGAGACGCTCTACCTCCTTTCGCCGAAACATGGGACATCCAGCATCAGGTGCACGTGTCATCCACCAAAGTAAAGTGTACAGTACAACTAAGACTCAGCACGATCGTACCACCTCAGTAATAATGATCAATGAGACGTCAAATCACATAGACTGGGCAGTAAGTTGGACGGACGAAGCAACCATCACCCTTCGTTGCATCTGCTTCTCCCTTCAACGCATGCACCAGTGAGAGGTCGCGTCCACTCTGCTCGGGCATGAATGCGGCACCATTTCTCTAGAGCGGTGTTGACTGTTTTGGGCAGGAAGCGCGCGCGTGTGATGGAGGGGCTTTCGCTGGGCCAGGCTGGTCAGGAGCGGGCGTGGCAGCTGTCTTGGCCAGACGCCCAGAAACGAGAGGATGCACCGACTCTCGTGGCTAAATCATAGTACCACACACCATCCCTCTGTAGGAGTAGGTTGATGTGTCCCTCTCTCTAACACACACACGCTATTAAAACACACACATACACAGGTTCATAGAATAGGAATATCGTGGGAGTGGGAAGCCACAGGAAGTGAGATAAATGGAGTATGTACAAGAATAGAAGAGGTACACGCACGTCCGTCGGAGACACAGTCGCTGCCTCGCACTATAGCCCAGCCGACCATAGCACGACAGCCAGATCCCGGTGCCGGCGGCCAACCGCTATATCTGCGGCCGCGGGATTTGACGCACGTGGCTGTCGGATTTGGAGCATTTCGGCCGCCACCGACTGCGCCTTGCCATGGATTGTCCGGGTACCGGGTCGCACAACAATGGCAATGCCTCCACTTTGCGTGCAAGTACTGAATCCACCTCTAGCCGCTTGGATCTATCTCATCGGAGGATCACCGACAAATACACGACCGGACACCATCCGGGCTCGGCCCTGTCCCAGCGGCTAGTCGGTTCACCGTTGCCGCTCATAAAGTGCGATGGCTGCCCGCGACAGGTCCTGCGCTGTGTTTCGACCACGCCACAACATCCCGGATGGGTGTTCATCAAGTGCAAAAAAAAGGTGTGTAGTACTTCTTTTGATTCGGCTGTGCTCCCTTATTCGGCGCATGTTCGGCAGCTTATACTCAAACTTGTGTGTAGGATGGATGCAAGTTTTGGTTTTGCAAAGAAGAATACATCGATCTATTGATAGCACAAAATTTGGTAGATGCTCGTGCACTCCTTGCTAGAATAGAGGCTAGAGATGAGACTAGAGATGATATTAGGTGTGAAGCAACATCTAGTTCTGTGGAATCGAAGAAGAAAGAAGTGTGCAAGCTCGAGAAGCCACAGATCAACAATGAAGACATAGAGAAGATATTAATACTATTAGTGGGAGTAGTTATGGAAATTGGATATCTTTTAAAATGTCTAATTGTGGTTCTTGCTTTCTTTGGTCTTGCTCTCCGAGCAAAGAATTGGTGAATGTACTTCCCTATATCAAAATGTCATTGATGAAATAAAGAAATGTGCTGGAAAATAAATGGGTGCATATGGCCGGTGGCCGTATTAGTTAGGTTGGTTCTGAATTTTTCTTCATTTATTGGTCTCATCTCATTTTCTTCGTAACAGTCTTATTTTCACTTCTTTCCACCACATGTTCACATTCCAAGGTGCATTAAATTGATGCATGCAAGGATTAAAAGAAACCAACCAGTGCATGTAACCATTCCTACTCATTTAGTGGTCGTCCATGAATATATATATTATAATTAATGCAAATTAAGTTTGAGTTTGTAAACTATGAGATGGAGTACTTAGGCTACTCATAGTGGGGAGTATCATATACTAGTATCATGCATATGAACTAGTGTATGATACTACCTTTATAGTGCATAGTATCATAAAGTAGTATCATAGATGATCTTATTTATTGTCATGCATGACACAAAGTAGAATAGCATTTAACATGATACAACATCTACCTATGTAACCCTCTCTCTCTCTCTTCTTTAATTCTCTCCCACATCAGTGTGTTTGTTATTCCAGAGTGCATGATACTGATGACCCACAAGTATAGGGGATCAATCATAGTCCTTTCGATGAGTAAGAGTGTTGAACCCAACCAGGAGCAGAAGTAAATGACTAGTGGTTTTCAGCAAGGTATTTTCTGCAAGCACTGAAATTGTCGGTAACAGGTAGTTTGATAGCAAGATAGTTTGTAACGAGCAAGTAATGATAATGGTAAATAAAGTGCAGCAAGGTAACCCAATCCTTTTGTGGCAAAGGACGGGACAAAAATGTTTCTTAGAATAAGCAAAGCGTTCTTGAGGGTATACAGGAATTTCATCTACTCACTTTCGTCATGTTGGTTTGATTCGTGTTCGCTACTTTGATAATTTGATATGTGGGTGTGCCGGTGCTTAGTTGCTATTCGTACTTGAACAAACCTCCTACTTATGATTAACCCCCTCGAAAGCATCTGCAACTATGAGAAAAGTATTAAGATAAAATCTAACCATAGCATTAAACATTTGGAATCAAATCGGTCCATTACGAAGTAGAGCATAAACTAGGGTTTAAGCTTCTGTCACACTAGCAACCCATCATCTAATAACTACTCCACAATGCATTCCCTTAGGCCCAAATTATGGTGAGCTGCCATGTAGTCGGTGTTCACATGACACCACTAAGGGAATCACAACATACATATCATCAAAATATCAAAAACATATCAAGTTCGCATGATTACTTGCAACATGACTTCTCCCATGACCTCAAGAACAAAAGTAACTACTCTCAAATGATGACCAAAGGGGTATTAAATAGCATAATGGATCTGAACGTATAATCTTCCACCAAATAAACCATATAGTAATCAACTACAAGATGTAATCAACACTACTAGTCACCCACGGGTACCAATCCGAGGTTCCGGTACAAAGATTGAACACAAGAGATAAACTAGGTTTCAGAGGAGATGGTGCTGTTGCAGATGTTGATGGAGATGGCCCTCCCAAAGATGATAGGGTTGTTGGTGATGACTATGGATTTGGTTTCCCCCTCCGGGAGGGAAGTTCCCCCGACGGAGGGCAAAAGTGCTCCTGCCCAAGTTTCGCCTCGAGACGGTGGCGCTCCATCCCGAAAGCCCCCCCCCCCTATTTTTTCTAGGTCAAAGTGACCTATGTACCAGAAGATGGGCACCATAGGTGGGCGGGCTGAGCACAACCCACCAGGGCATGCCTGGGGGGGGGGGCAGGCGCACCCTAGTGTCCTTTGCTCACCAGGTGGCCCCCCTGCCGCTCCAGTATTTTATATATATTCCAAAAGAATTCTTTGTAACTTTACAGCTCATTTGGAGTTATGTAGAATAGGTAACTCTGATGTAGCTTTTTCAGGTCCAGAATTCCAGTTGCCGGCATTCTCCCTCTTTGTGTAAACCATGCATATTATGACAGAAAAGGCATTAGATTACTCCGTAAAGCATTATTATGCATAAAAACATTATAAATAACAATAGCAAAACATGATGCAAAACGGATGTGTCAACTCCCCCAAGCATACACCTCGCTTGTCCTCAAGCAAAAGAATGATATCGAATAACATGTCTACATGCTTAGAGAGAGAGGTGTCAATAAAAACAAAATACGGACATAGAAGCATCATGCATATTATTATAACAGCAACAAAATTTGTCATAAAACTTTATCACATAACTTTTATCATATAACTTCTCATGAACAAGTAACAATTCATCACAACATCGAAATGTAAAGCGTAAACTCTATTTAAAACCAACAAACTATGTTCTCAGTCAACTTTGCAACTACAATTCATCATCTTTTCAGGAAAGGTCTCATATTGGAGCCTTTTGGCAAGTCCACATACTCCATCATATCATCTTCTATGATTGCTAATACTCACTGCATACCCATGAGCAAAAATTTCAACCGGACACATAGAAAGATAGGGGCTTATAGCTTCGCCTCCCAACGTATTCACCTCAAGGGTGATGTCAACAATAATAATTCATGTTCACTCATATCCAACTGGATATATGTGCCTAGATCTTTCCTCACCACATGATGCTTGCAAAAGGAGAAAATAAAAAGGTATAGTAAAGAATACTTTGACTCTTGCATAAAAGTAAATACATAAAAGTAAAAGAGAGGCCCTTCGCGGAGGGCAGCATAGGTTGTCATGCACTTTTTGGTTTTTATGCTCAATCTCTTAGTGCAAAAGAACGTCACTTTATATTGCCCCTTATGATAGCATTCTTTATTATGCAGTGTGTCGCCTTTATTACTTTGCCATCACAAGTTCATACAGCGCTCAATTTTCTCTTACACTAAATGATCCAACACATTTAGAAGCAATTATTATTGCCTTATTGCACCGATGAAAACTTACTTGAAGGATCTTACTCAATCCATAGGTAGGTATGGTGGACTCTCAATACAAGGTTTTGGGTTTAAGGGTTTTTGGATGCACAAGTAGTATCTCTACTTAGTGCGGTATTTTTGGCTAGCAAGGATAGGGGGCAAGAACCACATATTAAAGGATCTATGACAATATAACTTCGATGTGAATATGAACAAGCATAAATCATTACGTTGTCTTGCTTGTCCAACGTCAACAACTTTGGCATATAATATTTTCATGAGGGCTCACAGTCATAAAAGATGTCCAAGATAGTGTATTTGCATGTAAATTTTCTCTTCCCTTATTAATTCTTTGATGAATTGCATCATTGAACAATGCTATGTTTGGCATTCTCCAATAAATTTTACCACTTATACTTTTCCTTATGTGATGTCATTACTTACCATAAGATTAGCATATGAATTTTTTTCATTATTTCCTTTTATTTTGATTGAAACATAAAAGTAAAGAAAGCAAAACTTGAACTAAACTTTATTATATATCTCGCACACGATTACATAGATGGATAGATCACTAAGCAAACACTCGAAAAAGATTGAACTAAACTTTAGTTCAACTAATTCAAAAGATAACTAAAGATCGAACTAGGATAGATAAAGGCCAAGAAGGTGGTGTGATAGGATACCGGGGCACCTCCCCCAAGCTTGGCAGAAGCCAAGGGGAGTGTCCATACCATTTACTCAAGTTTCCTTTGGTGGTGAGGAAGGTGGTGGTGGTGATGATGTAGCAGCTTCACACTTCCTCCTCAGCTAACGCTTGAGGAGGGAATTTTCCCCCCTCAAGTCATGAATCTCCTGCTCCAGCGTTAATATATTTTTGCATAATTCTTGATTGTTTTCCTGCAGAAGACGAAAAGGGATAAACTGGATCTTCGGTTTCTTTGTTTTTATTGGGGAGACTTGACTTCTTAAATTCCACGTGCATGTCCCCAGCTTGGGTCAGTGGAACTTCATCTTCATGTGAGCTTGTTTCTTCCTTCCCTTTCGGATCGTAGTCTTCTTCTTCCTCCGTGGTCCAACCATAATGTTCCACGTCTCCATAAACCATGGGGTTTGCAATATAATCAGCAACATAGCTCTCACCCTCCGAGTCTTGAGATGACATATTTTCAGACCTGTCACAAAAGCAGCAAGAAAGAAGAAAAGAAGATTTCTCCGCGATACGGTGGTCAATAGGTTCGGGGGGTATATAAATATTTTTTATCTTGGGAAACAAGGAAAACGAGGGGAAAACAGAGTCGGGAAGGTGCCTGAGGTGGGCACAACCCACCTAGGCAGTCCAGGCAAGGCAGGCGCGCCCTGGTGTCTTGTGCCCTCCTCGGTTGCCTTCTTGGTTGTTTAGTGTTTTCATAATTTTTATAATATTCCAAAACTGACAAGAAATATTTTTTGTGGCTTTTTCGAAGTCTGTTTACTTATCGTATCATGTACCTCCTCTTTTTCAGGATTCTGGAGTGTCGGGAGGTTTCTTTTATGTGTTCCTCAGGTGTCATGGTTTGAATAATATTGCTTTCAACATTAATAGGCGTACCTGAGATATAGTGTTTGATTCTTTGTCCATTGACAACCTTTAGGTTAGTACCTTTGGCACTATTTATTTTGATAGCTCTAGAGACTCTTCGATAATATATGGTCCTTCCCATTTAGAGAGAAGTTTTCCTGCAAAGAATTTAAAACAAAAGTTGTACAAAAGAACATATTCTCCAACTTTGAATTCCCACATTTGGATTATTTTATAATGCCATCTTTTAACTTTTTCTTTAAATAGTTTGGCATTTTCATAAGCATGGATTCTCCATTCATCTAGTGAGCTACTATCAAATAACCTATTTTCACCGGCAAGTTTGAAATCATAGTTGAGTTAATTAATTGCCCAATATGCTTTATGTTCTAACACAAGAGGCAAATGACAAGCTTTTCCATAAACCATTTTATAAGGAGACATACCCATAGGATTTTTATAAGTTGTTCTGTAGGCCCAAAGTGCACCATCCAATTCCTTAGACCAATTCTTTCGGGACCTATTGACAGTCTTTTGTAATATTAGTTTTATTTCTCTATTGCTAAGTTCAACTTGACCACTAGATTGAGGATGACAGGGCGATGCAATTCTACGGTTAACATCATATTTAGTAAGCATTTTACGGAAAGCGCCATGAATAAAGTGTGAACCACTATGAGTCATTAAGTATCTAGGGACTCCAAACCTTGGGAAAATAACCTCTTTAATCATTTTAATGGAATTGTTGTGATCAACACTACTAGTTGGAATAGCTTCTACCCACTTAGTAACATAATCAACAACAACCAAAATATGAGTATACCCATTGGAGAAAGGAAAAGGTCCCATATAGTCAAAACTCCAAACATCAAATGGTTAAACAACAAGTGAATAATTCATAGGCATTTCTTGATGCTTATCGATATTAACAATTCTTTGACATTCATCACAAGATAAAACAAACTTACGGGCATCCTTGAAGAGAGTGAGCAAATAAAAACCAGATTGCAATACCTTATGAGCAGTTCTATCTCCCGCGTGAGGTCCTCTATAAGCTTCGGAGTGACATTTCCATAGGATTTGTTCATGTTCATGCTCAGGTACATGATGTCTACTACGCAACCTTCTTATTGTAGACTCTTGTTGGGCCTTCAAGCGCAGAGTTTTGTAGGATAGTAGCAATTTTCCCTCAAGTGGATGACCTAAGGTTTATCAATCTACTAGCAGATGGTCTTTCTCAAACAACCATGCAACCAAATAACAAAGAGACTCTTGTGTCCCCAACACACCCAATACAATGGAAAATTGTATAGGTGCACTAGTTCGGCGAAAAGATGGTGATACAAGTGTAATATGGATAGTAGATATAGGTTTTTGTAATCTGAAATATAAAAACAGCAAGGTAGCAAGTAACAAAAGTGAGCAAAAACGGTATTGCAATGCTTGAAAACAAGGCCTAGGGTTCATACTTCCACTAGTGCAAGTTCTCTCAACAATGATAACATAATTAGATCATATGACAGTCCCTCAACATGCGACAAAAGTCATTCCAAAGCTCCTATCGTGGAGAACATAAGGTGAAATTGCTTGTAGGGTACGAAACCACCTCAAAGTTATTCTTTCCGATCAATCCATTGAGTTATTCCTATAAGTGTCACAAACAACCGTAGAGTTTGTAGTAAAATAATACCATATGACACACATCAATCAACCCTAATGTCACCTAGATACTCCAATGTCACCACAAGTATTTATGGGTCAATCATACGATATGCATCAAACAACTTCAGATTCATAATATTCAATCCAACACAAAGAACCTCAAAGAGTGCCCCAAGATTTCTACCAGATAAACAAGGACGAAAACATGCATCAAACCCTATGCATAGACTACCCCAATGTCACCTTGGGAATCCGCGAGTTGAGTGCCAAAACATACATCAAGTGAATCAATAGAACACCCCATTGTCACCACGGGTATCCCATGCAAGACATACATCAAGTGTTCTCAAATCCATAATAGTATTCAATCCGATAATAGTGAAACCTCAAAGGTAAAACTCAATTCATCACAAGAAGGTAGAGGGGGAGAAACACCATATGATCCAACTATAGTAACAAAGCCCACAGTACACCAAGATTGTTCCAAATCAAGAACATGAGAGAGAGAGGGGGGGAGAGAGATCAAACACATAGCTACTGGTACATACCCTCAGCCCCGAGGGTGAACTACTCCCTCCTCGTCATGGAGACTGCTAGGATGATGAAGATGGCCTCCGGTGATGATTCCCCCTCCGACAGGGTGCCAAAATGGGGTCCTGATAGGTTTTTGATGGCTGCAGAGGCTTGCGGTGGCGAAACTTCCAATCTAGGTTTCTTTTCATGGGTTTCTAGATTTATACAAATTTTTGGCATTGGAAACAAGACAGGTGTAGCGACCGGATCCCAATGGATCGAAGTCTCTATGCTTAAGTGTCATCCCTAGATCGGTATGCTGACACACATAGTACTCGAGGAATTATAACAAAGTTCAATCACACACTTTATTACATCGGTCCTCAAAAAGAGTATTTATTACAATAATATGGCTGAAGGCCATCTAAATAAAATAACTGTGAAAGCTTCGAAGGTAAATGAGTCCATCCAACTCCATGGCAAAACTGAGTGCAGAACAATGACCTATCACACCTTACTCTTCGTCTGAAAGATCTGCAACTTGAAACGTTGCAGCCACAAAGGGTCAATACATTGAATGTATTGGCAAGTCACACCCAAAGTATGAAAATAGACCTATTATCTACATGCAAGGATATAACAAGTGAAAAGCTCTAAGGTTTATTTTGCATAAAGCCAATTTTGTCTTACTTCTACTCTCTAGCCAAATTTTCTTTCTTTCATTTTTATTAACCTATTGTTGAATTGGACCGCCTCCAATTGAACCCACCTATGAGAGCCTCCAAGGATCATAGGTTTCTAAATTGTTATTTCCATGAGAGCCCCCGGGGATCATGGTTTAATTAAACCCACATCACAATAATTATTTGGGATGAGAAGATCCTCCAGAGGTTTCAAGTCCAGTTGCTCAAAGTTGTCCATAACCGGGGACATGGCTAATCATGATTAGTTTGTACACTCTGCAAAGATTTGGGCACTTTTCTCCACAAGAATAGATCCCTCCCTTCATGTCCTCACACTTCCTAGTGTTTGAGAACGGGATGAACAAAACATGGTATTCCGAAGAGTTCCTCTGGGCCACTGCCGGTGCCCATCCAATCCTACCATTATTCTACATCTTGTAGCACCGTCCAGCCAGTCACAACTAGGGTTAACCAAGCCAGAGCCTATAATGGCTTGTGGCTGTGCACGAAAGCTACTTGATATGAAATATGTCCAACCTTTTTGAACCTGGGCAGCATTCCCCACCTTTTCCTGAGTAATGCAGAGCCTCCCGGAGGATACATACTTGTCGACTGGTCCCGACTAACCTTTCTGCCTAGATGATTGATTAATTGGCATTGTAGAGCCTCCGAGGAAATAAAATACAGTTGTTAATGTAGTCATTGCTTAAGTTCTCTCGCAACTTTCATGAATCACACGGTACGCAATCCACGTCTACCATAGCATGGCTAAGCAATAACAACACTATAACAATTCCCAATATGGCTGCAAAGACTATCAAGATCCCGCTAACATATGGCTATCCTATCTGAATTTAACATAGCATAGTAGTCCTACACATGCATACTATTGTGTTGATAGAGGACACTACATGCAAAGTAAAAACATAGGATTGGTATGATCAGAAGTGCAGACTTGCCTGTTAAAGTTGATGAAGTACTCCGCACTCAAAGTCCTGACAATTCTACTCTTGGCACTCCGGACAATCTAGCGTGAGCAAGTAATAACTTACATAAGCATAACACTCAAAGATCCCAAACAGAAGCGATGAAAACACTTGTGAAAAACTCCGAAAGAACCAAATAAAGTTTCTGTACAGAACTTAATTCTAAGAGTGGTAAAATTATATGATTTTGATCTTAACAGAAGGTACACTTCATAAGCTTCGATTTGCAAAAAGAATAAACTAAAACGGAGTTACGAAACTAAAGTTATGGCCTATCGAAGTTTGAATTCAGATCTATTTTAATTCGAATTTAAAACTTTCAAAAAAAAATCGTTTGGTTCTCTGGATAGAGGGGATTTTATGAACCCGTAGGAAAAAGAATCAACTAAATTGGATCTATAGATTAAAAGATACGCTAAACGAAAAAATGGTATAGAATCTGAAGAAAAAAAACGTACGGGAGTTGTTGGGCCTAAAGGGGATGGATGATGTGAAAATATCAAGCACTCGGGCGAAACTTAACAAAACATGCATGTGTGTTTTTTATAGAATATAACTGATCAGCTGGTTTGATCTGCACCGTACTAAACCGCTAAAAACCCGTAACTAAAACCAATCTACTAAACCGTTTTTTTTAACTGAACGAAACGAGCGGGAATTCAGTCTGCTTACATTGAGGTACGTGAGGAGATGGAGGAGATGGGGTGGTTCGGTTCCGGCGGTTCTGGTGGTCATGGTCGGCGGTGGAGGTGTCGAGTAGATGCGGTGGAGAGTCGCGGTTCCAAAGGTGGTGACGGAGTAACTTGGGGACGTCGGACGGCTGCGGCGCGAGGTGACAAAGCTCGGTGCTCTGGGCTCTCCGGTGGAGATGATGACGTTGGGGTGGCGTCTATAGATGGAAAGGGCATGCCAAACCTTGTCAAACAAAGTCTAGGGGTCGAGAGAAGTCGGAACACAAAAGAAGGAGGCTCAGTATGTCTCACCTGCGTCGGAAAATTGCGATGAACTGCAGCTTGTAGGGCGACATCCAAACGACGAGTACATGTTATAGAGGTGGACTTGGCGAGGGGTTTCGGGGGGAATCGGTCGAGGAGGGTCGTGGCTATTTATAGGACATCTTCCTTGGGTGTGGGGTTGACTAGAGATAGGATTTCCAAGAACTTGAACCGAAGTCGGCGTCGTGTACGTGCACATGTAGTATCCTCTGTTACGTTCTCTGTTTGTGAGGGAGAAGAAAGAAAAGTGGGGCCCAAGCGGCAGGAAAAGGGAGTCAGAGAGAGAGAGAGAGAGAGAGACAGAGAGAGACAGAGAGAGAGGGGGGATTCCAGGCGGGTGAGGGGATCCCGCGAGCGTGGGTGCTCGACCTCTTTTTTTTAAGCACGTGGGTGGCTAGCCTCACTGGGGTGCTCAGCCTCGCTGGCTAGGTGGTTGGGCGCGTGTGGCCGCTGCTGGGCTGGGCCGGTTGGCCTCGCCTGGCGGCTCAGTTCTTTTTTCAAAATCGGTTTTTCAGAGACAATAAGGCACCAAGATACAATAAAAATAAACTCTAAAAATACCAGAAAAGTTCACAGAATTATATGGTCTTATATATGACCTTGTGTTCTTTTATCCAGCCAAAAATGCAACTTTTTTAAAAAACATTTTCGCTACGCTAATAAAATTTGCATAAAAAACTTGCAAATAAAAGCCAATAAATATATTTTCATTTCAAATTCAATTTCCAATTTTCCCCTTTATTTTTGAAGAAGTCCTTTTATCTTCTCTCTTTATTTTATTTTTGAAATAATGGAAATGAATTTTAGGTGAAACCAAATTTGATCCAAATTCCCAATGTAACATCCCAAATTTTCAATTTGGAATGTTATACATAGGACATCATATGCATATCATATTTTATTGCATTTTGGGTTGGTCCTAGAAACTCTAAGCAACTCAAGGACCCACAGAGAGAGTTGGGGGTTTCAGTTGTTTTCATATTTGAATTTTTCTCAAATATTGAAAGGAGGATCATTTTGGTTTTAATCATTTTTCTCTTGAATATTTCCAATATTAAAATAAAAGAGAGGGGATAAAATGACTTCTCCAAAATAAAAGAAATATTGGAGGAAATATGTTAAAATCAAATAAATATTTTATTTGGATTTTTATTGCTATTTTATTTGAATTAGAAAAATATGCATGTTTTCAAAGTTGCAGGCCAGAAAAATGTTCACTTTGTTCTAAATATTTTATTTAGACGGTGAAAATTGTTTTTGGCATTTTTAGATTTTTTTTGTATTTTATTAGGATTTTTTTTGTTTCGGCGGAATTAAAAAAAGTTCTCGCGGACCACAGTGGGCCAAGGGCCGAGCAGGCCCACAGCGCCGCCGCCTTCGCGTGAGCGTGCCCAAGCCGGACTCCCGCTGGAGTCCGGGTTGTTACCGCCGCCGCTCGGGGTTGCCCCCTCCCCCAAGTCGGATTCCTCCCCCCGACCCCCTATAAAGCCCGCGCCGCCCCGCCGCCCTCTCCTCCAGCCACCTCCGCCCCGCACCCGCAGCCGTCGCCACCGCCGCCCGTCGCCGACAGCCACCAC
>NC_041385.1:352961384-353001280 GCF_002162155.2 Triticum dicoccoides | reverse complement strand
TCGCGCGTCGCCGCCTGCGCCCGGTGCCGGCGCAGCCGAAACCCGCCAGAGCCCCGCTGATGCCGCCCCACCCGGCCGGAGCATCGCCGGAAGTAGCCGCTGCCGTCGTCGTTATTTTCGGTTTAGTCAAGAACTGTTCGTTTTTTTAAAACCTAGATCTGTTTTTTTAGATAGATCGGTTCGGTTTTTTTGGTTTAGTTGTTTAGCGGACGTTCGTCCTTTCGTTCGTTTTAATGAATGCCTTTCACCGATTAGGCTCTGTTAACGAACGTTCGTTCATTAGTCTATTCGTCTCTTTTTTCCAGGGTTTTATCTGCGATTATTTCGATCATGATTTCTGCCCGGATCTTCGATCTAGTATAACTTTTTGCTTGTTTATCCAAATTAGATGAAACCAGTGCCTAAATCTTCGTCTCGAAGCCCTCTTTCTATTTAACCAACTTGAACATGATTTTGGTACTGTAAAATTTGACTTCAGTCCAGATTAGTAAACGATTCTTGTTTTGATCGTAGTTTGAGTTTCATTGCTCCGTTTGAGTTGATTCTTTTTGCAAACTGGAGTTCTTCAGTTGAACTTTCCGGTTGGATCTTCGTATTTGAGTTTTACCCGTGCTTCTTGTTTGAGTGCTTATGTATGTTATTGTTTGTTTGTGATAGAATTCGCGGAGTGTGAAGTGTGCTACTACGAGTCTCTAGGTTTTGTGGATCATCAGCAAGGCAAGTAACACTTTGATCATATCTCTTTATTACCCAGTTTTTATGCATTAGTTCCAATCCTCAAACATTGCATGGTTAGGATCTGTATAACATGTGGGTTTGGGAAGTAGATGATGAGGTAGAATGATGCGGAGCATCCCTCGCTCATCCCCATGGACGTGCCTACATCTCCCTTAAGACCACTCGGACCCATGACACGAGCCCGAGCTAAGGCTATTGAAGATAAGGTGAACTCGCTCCTCTCCGAACTTCCTCTTCCTACTCACGAGACATGGCTACTAACTCATTCAGAAACTCTGTGTGTGATCAGGTGTTTGGAGGCGAGCCACGGAACAGCTACATACAAGAGCCAAGACGGCGAGGACCCCAAGCATGATAGATAAGAAGAGGAGCTGCCGTGGAAGCTACAGGCGTCGGACGACCGACCCAGTCCGGACGTCCGACGAACGCCAGGACACGGGCGACCGAGCTTCCCGGACGTCCGATACTTCACCACCCGAACCAAATCTACGGACGTCCGAAGCGGACCGGATGACCGGACGACATGCAACCGAGCCGAATCTACGGACGACCGACGACCTCCGGACGTCCGGACAGTCACGAAGCTCCGGACGGCCGACCCTCTCTGGACGACCGACGCACCCACGTCAGAGCTGAATCTATGGACGCCCGAGCACGACCGGACGACCGGACCGTCCTGAGCCTCCGGACGTCCGGCACCTGAGTGACCGCACCTGCGGGCTGGAGCCCTTGTATCCCTTCACTTTGACTTCCATTTGCACTACGACTATAAATAGGTCGCCCCACCTCCTAGTTAGGGTTAGCATTGGTTTAGCTCATATTTTGTGTGAGAGCCTTGCTCATCCACTTGGTTACTTCTCCTCGAAGCTCACGACCTCTTCGAAGAAGATCCCCCAAGCGGATTCAAGAACCCTTTCTAGGGAAGACTATCAAGACCTCCGTACGGAGAAGAACGGTTCCTTTGTATCCTTACCTTTGTTGATTGTGGATAATATGTTACTCTATGTTGTCGGTGATCTAGCACTCGTGTGATTGATTCCTTGTTGGTTTAGTGATTCTCTCTCTCGTTTTCCCCGTGTTTCCCCTTTGTGCTTCCATGTGTTCTTTGTGATTCCCCGTAGGATCCACTCCAAACGTGAAAGATCGTCCACATAGGGTTCCACCCTACATCATCTTGGTATCATGAGCCACGTTGATCACGTTTTTGGAGCCCCTACCCATGTTTTCTAGCTTGATTTTGTCGTTTTCGCCCTAAAATCCGAAAATCCCCACCAAAAATAGCCCCAACTTTTTTTGTGATTTGTTCATGAGTTGAGATTTTGTTGGATTTGGTCCATGGATTTGTGTTGTTGCGTGTGGATCTAGCTTTCCCCACCCTCCCCACCTTTTCCATCCACCAAATCACTCGATTTCGACCTCACCATCTCTTTCTTCCCCGAAATCTCAAAGTTCATCCCGAGCCCGATTTTCGCCCAGGCTCCGAACGACCGGAAAAAGGTCGGACGTCCGACGACGACCGGACGACCGTAAAAGCCCGGACGTCCGTGAAACCCTGACGAAACTGAATTTTGTCAGTTTGACCACTCTTCAACCCCACTTTCCACCACAACTCCCAAAACCACATACACCAACATCTTCCCCGCTACCTCCCATGTCGATTTTGACACGTTTTGGTCTTTGAGAGTTTGGGTTGTGGTTTCCCGTATCCTTTTGTGTTTCGGCTATCTAGGTATGGTTCGACTTCATCAACACCACAGCTCAACTTCTCAAGGGTCTCATCATCGCCAAGGACGGTAACTTCGACGACATCTTTGTCATAACTTGCAATTGCATTGATAACCCACATTGCCTCATTTTGCGTAGCTTACCCATCGAGACTAGTTGTTGAGTATTGCAGGCAACACAACTTGTGCACATTAGTGATCATACAACATAGCATACATATCATACCATAGTGGTGCATATCTTGGGATCCGCTTGTGTGTCACAAAGTTGTCATAGCATACACAATTGCTATCTTGGTTCATGAGGTTTGCATAAGAAAAGAGCTCAAAAGTGAAAGAGCCACCCAAGCTTTTAAGCAAAGAGGAAAGATAAGCGAAGAGCTTATAAGCAAGAACCATAACATCATACAACATTAAGATTGTCATATCCGATCATCTTGGATCATATCACCGAAATATCATACATATAACATACTTGGGATAGAGATCGTCGCATTTTTTCCTAGTAGGTCGTGCACAAGTTTGCGTATCCGCCTATTATACAATCGTGCTAGCGTCTCTCTAGTATTGTGCAACAAGAGCATTTTCGTGGTTTCCACATTTTGGCTCACTTTTGGATTGCACAATCCCATTTATCTATTTGCGTGTGTGTTTCCGTGTACCCATACTTGCTTGGTCTACTTGTTGCATTTGCAAATTTGTGAATCTTTTCCAACATTATTGAAGCTCACCTACTATTGCATCAAATTTTGTGCCACCATCCTAACCAAGCTCCACCATAAGATTTTACGTGTGTAGGTGTGAGAACCGACAAGAATTGGTACCAACAGTGCTATTTCATTGTCCGCATTTGAGTGAACTTGATTCATCTTCAACTTCGGTGAAGGTACATTTGGTACGCGTTCTTTTCCTTCTACCACTTACATTTTACTTGGAATGATGGATAGGCCAAGTTCTTCTACCAATCCACCACTCATCCAGAACGACGACGACATGTCATCATTCGTCACCAAGAACCACCTATTTGGAGCTCAAAAAGCATTACACCAAGAGCAACAAGCAATGAGGGACTACTTCGATAACAAATTCGACGCTCAAAATCAAGAAAATGATGCAAGAATGGACGAGATCCGCGCCTTAATGAGGAACCGGCGTCCTTCCACTTCTTCATCCTCAAGACGGAGCCGCTCAAGTCGACACTCCGACGACACCTTCTCCGACTCAAGTACACCGTCATCGAACACTCTTCAACGAGCTGCACGTCAAGATCGGCAAGCATCTCGGAACCCGCTACATGAAAAGAATTCACAAGAGCAAGCCGATGAGCAAATCCCTCGTCCTCAATCACACCAAGTCGCTTTTGCTCAAGCTCAAGAACGGCAATGACTAAGGCGCCAAGAAGAAGAACGAGCGCGTCTAAACCAAGAGGAACAAGACATCGAGGCTCAACGTCTTCAACAACAACAACAACGTGAAGCGCAAGCTCTTGAGGCGCAACGTGCCCTTCAAGAATCAAGTCGAGCAATCGCCAACCGCAATCGCGAAAGGCGCAATCAAGAGGAAGCCCTTCGAGAAGAAATCCAAGAGAGGAACTACCACCCGCGAGTGCAACGTCAAGCTCCACAAGCTCCTCCACAAGCTCGTCAAGCTCCACCTCAACCTCAAGTTCAACAAGAGCAAGTTGATCATGGACTTCCTCCACGCCAAGAGCAACATGAGGATGACTATCCTCCACGTCAAGGACGTCATCATCACCATCGCCAACAACACAATGAAGAGCAACGCTATGGCAAGCTCAAGTTCACAATGCCCAAGTTCAATGGAAGCAATGATCCCGAAGAGTACTTCTCATGGGCATTGAAGGTCGACAAAATCTTTCGTTTGCACAACTATGAGGAAGAGAAGAAGATCTCTATGGCATCACTTGAGTTCCAAGACTATGTGCTCATATGGTGGGAACAAGTCCTTGAGCGCCGTGAAGCAAGAGGTGAACCACCTATCACCACTTGGGCTCAAATGAAGGAAGTCATGCGAGCACGTTTTGTGCCAACCTACTACAACCGCGATCTCTTCAAGAAGCTACAACTCCTCAAGCAAGGAACAAAGAGTGTTGAAGAATACTACAAGGAATTGGAGATAGCCATGATTCGAGCCAATGTCACGGAAGATGATGATCAAACAATGGCACGTTTCTTGAATGGGCTCACTCATCCTATCAAGAAGATTGTCGAATTCCAACCATACTCTAACCTCATTGAGCTCGTACATCAAGCAACCAAGGCCGAACGTCAAGTGCAAGATGACCTCAAGTACGCCAAGTACTCATCCAAGATCTACGGTTTCTCCAACATCCAAGCTTCAACGACTTCTCCAACATCTACATCAACCAAGCCTTCTCCAAGCAATGACGACAAGTCAAGTTACAAGAAAACTTCGTCAAGTTCAAGTCGTCTTCCTCCTACTACAAGCAACTTCAAGCCGCGTGCTTCATCATCTACTCCGACCGATGATACCATCAAAACAAGCTCCTTCAAGTGTTTCACTTGCGGTCGCCGAGGCCACAAGTCCTATCAATGCATGAACAAGCGCACCATGATCCTCAACGATGATGGTACATATGACTCCATGAGTGAAGAGGAGATGGAAGCCCTTGATCAAGTGGCCATGCACCAGCGTGTGAACGAGGATGAAGATGATCAAGTATTTTGTGATGAGGATTCGAGCCCCGCTCTCATTGTCTCCAAAGTCTTGACTCTTCAACATCAACAAGAAGAAGACCAATGATGCCACATCTTCCACACAAAGGCCGGCATCAATGGAAGGTCTGTCAAGGTCATCATTGATGGAGGTAGTTGCCACAACTTGGCAAGTGAAGAACTATGCTCCAAGCTTCAATTAGTCAAGAGGAAGCACCCGCAACCATACAAAGTCCAATGGCTAAGTGACTCTGGCACTATTCGAGTCGAGCATACGGTCCAAGTATCCTTCAAAATTGGTGCTTATGAGGACACTTTGGAGTGTGATGTGGTCCCAATGACCGTTTGCCACCTCCTCCTTGGTCGACCATGGCAATTCGACCAGTGTCATCCACAATGGGCGCGCCAATCACTATAGCTTCAAAATGAAAGGGAAGGAATATGTGCTACAACCTATGTCTCCTAGTCAAGTGATAGCCGACAAGCAAGCCATCAATCATGGAGAGAAGAGTGAAAAAGTGACCCACCCAAAAGTGAGTGAGAGCCACAAGCCAAATTTGAGCGCCTCTTCGCCTAGAGAGAAAAACCTCATCCTATTTGCCACCAAAAGTGAGATGAGAGAAGTGTGTGAGAACCCATCGAGTGTGATGCACTTTGTCCTTGTGTGCAAAGATGGAGAGCCAACAACTAAAACTTCTCACGAGCTACCTTTAGTGTTTGAATCTATTTTGCAGGAATTCCAAGATGCTTTCCCCGATGAGCTACCTCCGGGTCTACCTCCACTACGAGGCATTGAGCATCGAATCGACCTCATCCCCGGAGCGCCACTTCCAAACAAAGCTCCATACCGAGTCAATCCCGAAGAAACCAAGGAGATTCAACGGCAAGTACAACAACTCATCGACAACGGTCATGTACGTGAAAGCTTAAGCGCATGTGCCGTTCCTGTTATACTTGTGCCTAAGCCCGATGGAAGTTTCCGCTTGTGTTCCGATTGTAGACCTATAAATGCTATTACCGTTCGCTCTAGGCATCCCATTCCTCGCTTAGATGATATGCTTGATGAGCTTAGCGGAGCCAACTTTTTCTCAAAAATTGATCTTAAAAGTGGTTATTATCAAATCCGCGTACAAGAGGGTGATGAATGGAAAACCGCTTTCAAAACCAAATTTGGCTTGTATGAGTGGTTAGTCATGCCTATGGGTCTATCGGAAGCTCCCGGTACTTTCGTGCGTCTTATGCATCATGTGCTTAGACCTTACATTGGAGTCTTCGTTGTAGTTTACTTTGATGATATTCTTGTGTTTAGCAAAAACATGAAAGAGCATATTACTCATGTTAAATCTGTGTTGCAAACCCTCCGCAAGGAAAGCCTTTATGCAAACTTGAAAAAATGCACGTTTGGCGTCGACAAAGTGGTTTTCTTGGGTTTTGTTGTCTCTTCCAAGGGTGTCCATGTTGATGAAACTAAGATTAAGGCAATTAAAACTTGGCCCCAACCCACCAATTGGCAACAAGTGCATAGTTTTCTTGGTCTTGCGGGATTTTATCACCACTTTGTGAAAAACTTTAGCACAATTGCTGCTCCTTTGCATGCCTTGAGTAAGAAGAATGCTCCTTTTGTTTGGGGATCTTTGCAATCCACCGCTTTTTATGAGCTCAAGTCTTTGCTTACACATGCTCTGATTCTTGCATTGCCCAACTTTGAGAAAACTTTTGAGGTTCATTGTGATGCAAGTGGTACCGGAATTGGCGGAGTTTTGATGCAAGAAAAATGAGCCATTGCATTTTTAGTGAAAAACTCTCCGGTGCTCAACTTCACTATCCAATCTATGACAAAGAATTGTATGCTTTAGTGCGTGTGCTACATGTTTGGGAACATTATCTTAGACCTCATGATTTTGTCATCCATACCGATCATGAAACGCTTAAATATCTAAAAGGTCAAACTAAGTTGAACAAGCGTCATGCCAAATGGAGTGGATTTATTGAATCTTTTCCTTATGTGATCAAGTACATTAAGGGTAAGGAAAATGTAGTTGAGGATGCACTTTCACGCATATGCACGCTTGTCACTCAACTTGAGTTAAATGTTATTGGTTTTGAGCATATAAAAGACTTGAATAAGCATGATCCTTCTTTTGCTACTCCTTATGCTAAGTTTTCGACACACACGTCTTGGGAACGATACTACATAAAGAATGATTATCTTATGAGAGCTAACAAACTTTGCATTCTCGAGTCTTCTCTTCGTTTGCTCCTTTTGCAAGAGGCTCATGGAGGCGGACTCATGGGACATTTTGGACGCGACAAGGCATTCGCCACGCTCTCCAAGAACTACTTTTGGCCCAAGATGTTCCGCGACATCTCACGCTTCACCAACCGTTGCTCGACGTGTCGCAAAGCTAAGTCTAAAGCTCAATCCCATGGTCTTTACATGCCCCTTCCTATTCCTTATCAACCTTGGGAAGACATTAGCATGGATTTTATACTTGGTTTGCCTAGAACTCAAAATGGAAAGGATTCCGTGTTTGTTGTTGTGGACCGATTTTCTAAGATGGCACATTTCATTCCTTGCAACAAGATAGACGATGCTTCACACGTTGCAAATCTCTTTTGTAGGGAAATCTTGCGTCTCCGTGGAGTCCCAAAGACAATCGTCTCAGACCGTGATGTCAAGTTTTTGAGTTACTTTTGGAAGACCCTATGCGCCAAGCTCAGAATCAAGCTATTGTTTTCTTCGGCATACGATCCTCAAACCGACGGCCAAACGGAGGTGACGAACCGTACACTCTCCACTCTACTTCGCGTGTTGATCAAGAAGAACATCAAGGAGTGGGAGGCATGTCTACCCATCGCCGAGTACACCTACAACCGTGCAAGACATTCCACGACCGGCAAGTCCCCCTTCGAGGTCGTCTACGGCTTCAACCCATTGTCCCCATTGGATATTCTACCTCTTCCTCTACAAGAGCGAACCAACCTCGACGCAAGTGCTCATGCAAGCTACATCAAGAAGATGCATGAAGATACAAGGCACACCATCGAGCGCCAAGTACAACGACTAGCGACCAAGCTGAACATCAAGAAGGAACCCATGGTATTCAACATTGGTGATCTAGTGTGGCTACATCTTCGCAAGGACCGCTTCCCCATCGAACGTAAGTCCAAGCTTCTCCCTCGCGCCGATGGACCTTTCAAGGTTCTAGCACGCTACAACGACAACGCCTACAAGATCGACCTACCACGAGGCAAGTACAATGTGAGCGACATCTTCAACGTCAAGGACCTCGCACCATACCATGGAGATGCACCTCTTGATCCGTGGTTGGATCTCTCCCAAGGGGGGGGAGATGATGCGGAGCATCCCTCGCTCATCCCCATGGACGTGCCTACATCTCCCTCAAGACCACTCGGACCCATGACATGAGCCCGAGCTAAGGCTATTGAAGATAAGGTGAACTCGCTCCTCTCCGAACTTCCTCTTCCTACTCACGAGACATGGCTACTACCTCATTCGGAAACTCTGTGTGTGATCAGGTGTTTGGAGGCGAGCCATCGAACAGCTACATACAAGAGCCAAGACGGCGAGGACCCCAAGCATGATGGACAAGAAGAGGAGCTGCCGTGGAAGCTACAGGCGTCGGACGACCGACCTAGTCCGGACGTCCGACGAACGCCACGACATGGACGACCGAGCTTCCCGGACGTCCGGCACTTCGCCACCCGAACCAAATCTACGGACGTCCGAAGCGGACCGGACGACCGGACGACATGCAATCGAGCCGAATCTACGGACGACCGACGACCTCCGGACGTCCGGACAGTCACGAAGCTCCGGACGACCGACCCTCTCCGGACGACCGACGCGCCCACGTCAGAGCTGAATCTACGGATGTCCGAGCACGACCGGACGACCGGACCATCCCGAGCCTCCGGACATCCGACGCCTTCCAGACGTCCGGCACCTGAGTAACCGCACCTGCGGGCTGGAGCCCTTGTATCCCTCCACTTTGACTTCCATTTGCACTATGACTATAAATAGGTCGCCCCCACCTCCTAGTTAGGGTTAGCATTGGTTTAGCTCATATTTTGTGTGAGAGCCTTGCTCATCCACTTGATTACTTCTCCTCGGAGCTCACGACCTCTTCGGAGAAGATCCCCCAAGCGGATTCAGACCCCTTTCTAGGGAAGACTATCAAGACCTCCGTACGGATAAGAACGGTTCCTTTGTATCCTTACCTTTGTTGATTGTGGATCATATGTTACTCTATGTTGTCGGTGATCTAGCACTTGTGTGATTGATTCCTTGTTGGTTTAGTGATTCTCTCTCTCGTTTTCCCCGTGTTTCCCCTTTGTGCTTCCGTGTGTTCTTCGTGATTCCCCGTAGGATCCACTCCAAACGTGAAAGATCGTCCACATAGGGTTCCACCCTACATCATAGAACCTATTGCCCTTTTATTATCAAACCTTTGGGAGTTACTTCTACGTTATGATCGGGATTGCTATGCTATGCTCGTAGACGTGGATTGGGTGACTGTGTCCATGACATATGTGTCAATTGTTAATTAATGGTTAACTTAAGGTGGCTACTTAAATACACATCTGGGTGGATTGGTTGCGGGCACCTAGAGAATCCAGTGTTGTCCTAGGATATCCCGGAGCACTCGTGTGAACATCCTACGGTTCGCCACCCAGGCTCAAAGGGATCATAAGATTATTCATGCTAGAAACTTCCATGTGCAGCCACAAGCTATTATGGGCTCTAGCATACTTGAGTATGTTGCATGACCTGTTTCTGTGGTGGGCTAGCAGATGTAGGGGAAAGCAGGTGTAGCTGTCCATCCAGAGTAAAGAGTTAATGTTTCTGAAAGACTGTGTCTCGGTCATCCGTTTCTCAAACACCATGTAGTGCGAGAAATCCAACAGAGGAGATCGAGTCTTGTGGGGAAAAGTGCGCAAACCTCTGTAGAGTGTACCAACTAATCATGATTAGCCGTGTCCCCGGTTATGGACATCTTGAGTATCTGGTTCTTGGATTATCATGTTGATCTCATCACTCTAAAATTAATTTGTTGGGTTAATTGATACATGTTTAATTGGGATTGAGTTGGAGGAACCTTCTCAATGTTTAACAACCACCATGATAGTTAAATAAAATGAATTCCTTTGATGTAGGGAAGAATTGGCTTTATGCAAAACTGTAACCATAGAGCTTTCCACCAGCCATATATGCATATAGTGATAGCATTTATTTTGTTCATTATTCTCTTGTGTTACATTGCAGCATATTCCATGTGCTGACCCGTCTCGGGCTGCAATATATCATATTGCAGACTTTTCAGATGATGAGTAAGGTGCCATAGGTCGTTGTCATTCACTCAGCTATGTCGTTGGGGTTGATGGACTCACTTTATCTTCCAAGCCTTCCGTTGTTATCTTATTTAGATGGCCTTAAGCCATATTATTGTAATAAGTTCTCTTTTGAGACATTCGATGTAAAAAGTGTGTGATTGAAACTCTGTTATAAATCCTCAAGTATTGTGCGTGTCAGCATTACCGATCCAGGGATGACACTGATGCACAGAGACTAGACTGTTTGAGGTCTGGTCACTACACCCAACTTTGAAATTTCCAAAATGGTTTTAGGGAAAACTTCCAACTCTCTCTTTTGGTCCTTGAGTTGCTCAAAGTCCCTTGGATATGATTCAAATGAAAGTCCATGGGGAAAAAATGCATAAATCATGGATGCATATGAATGGTCTAATTATTAACATCCAAACTAAAAATTGGGATGTTGCAACAGGAGGGTCCACAAGACAACGGCAAGACAGGGGGCGCGCCCTCCACCCTTGCCGCTTCCTCATGAAACTTCTGGTCCATCTCCGATGCTCCATGGGCTTCTTCCGGTCCATAAAAAATCACCGTAAATTTTCAGCTCATTTGGACTCCGTTTGATATTCCTTTTCTGTAAAACTCGAAAACAAGGAAAAATAGAAATAAGCAATGGGCTCTGGGTTAATAGGTTAGTCCGAAAAATAATATAAAATAGCATATTAACGCATATAAAACATCCAAAACAGATAATATAATAGCATGGAACAATCAAAGATATAGATACGTTGGAGACGTATCAAGCATCCCCAAGCTTAATTCCTGCTCATCCTCGAGTAGGTAAATGATAAATATATAATTTTTGTTGTGGAATGCTACCTAACATATTTATCCATGAAAATTTCTTTATTGTGGCAAGAATATTCAGATCCATAATATTCAAAACAAAAGTTTAATATTGACATGAAAACAATAATACTTCAAGCATACTAATAAAGCAATCATGTCTTCTCAAAATAGCATGGCCAAAGAAAGTTATCACTACAAGATCATATAGTCTGGCTATACTCCATCTTCATCACACAAAGTATTTCATCATGCACAACCCCCGATGACAAGCCAAGCAATTGTTTCATACTTTTGATGTTCCCTCGGTGAACCCTCATACTCCCCTCTGCGTGGGCATCCACTGTTGTGTCTTCGCCGGCTCTGGGTCGTTCCCTTCCTAGGCCTCGCAGTCGTCCACCGCATCAGATTTCTTGGGCCAGCATGGTCAACTTTATCAACAAACTACAACCATTGGAAGAGGGGTGTACGTGGAGTGGTTGACAGTAGCGACCCACTTGGTCCATGGCCGCACGCAAGCAAGTGCCTCCTTATTCTGCGAAAACAAATAGTTTCTCCCCCTGACAGGTTTGACCCGCCAACTACATCTTCGCATGCAAAAAAGTGACTCCTTATTACACAAAAAGGTTTCCTCTCCCTGATTGCTGGGACCCACCAGCTACATGCAATAAACGATTCCCCCACCTAGCTGGGACCCACCAGATTTGGAGGCTGACTTGTGGGCCTACTAAGTTGACGCGTACAAAGGGCTTTGTCAACTTAGACAACAAGCGATTCTAGCTGCAATGACCGTTGGATGTTAATCCAACGGCCGTCTAATGTCTACGACACAACTTATTCTTGTAGACTCGTGTTAGGCCTCCAAGCGCAGAGTTTTGTAGGATAGTAGCAATTTTCCCTCGAGTGGATGACCTAAGGTTTATCAATCCGTGGGGGGCGTAGGATGAAGATGGTCTCTCTCAAACAACCCTGCAACCAACTAATTAAAAGTCTCTTGTGTCCCCAACACACCAAATACGATGGTAATTTGTATAGGTGCACTAGTTCGGCCAAGAGATGGTAATAAGAATGTAGTAATGATAGTAGATATTGCTTTTTGTAATAGGAACAATAAAAAATAGCAAGGTAGCAAGTAACAAAAGTGAGCACAAACGGTATTGCAATGCTTGAAAATGAGGCCTAGGGTCCGCACTTTCGCTAGTGCAATCTCTCAACAATGCTAATATAATTGGATCATATAACCATCCCTCAACGTGTGATGAGTAATCACTCCAAAGTTCCTATCTAGCAGAGAACATAAGAGAAATTGTTTGTAGGGTACGAAACCACCTCAAAGTTATCCTTTCCGATCGATGTATTAAAGAGTTCGTACTAAAATAACACCAAGTTATCCCTTTCGATCGATCTATCTAAGAGTTCGTACTAAAATAACATCATATGATACACATCAACCAACTCTAATGTCACCTAGATACTCCAATGTCACCGCGAGTATCCGTGAGTTGATTATATGATATGCATCATACCATTTCAGATTCATAACACTCAATCCAACACAAAGTACCTCAAAGAGTGCCCCAAGATTTCTATCGGAGAAACAAAGATGAGAACGTGCATCAACCCCCATGCATAGATTACCCCAATGTCACCTCGGGAATCCGCGAGTTGAGTGCCAAAACACATATCAAGTGAATCAGTATGATACCCCATTATCACCACGAGTATTCATAGCAAGACATACATCAAGTGCTCTCAAATCCATAAAAGTATTTGCTACCTCTTGAGCTTGCATTGGTTTTTCCCTTGAAGAGGAAAGGGTGATGCAGCAAAGTAGCGTAAGTATTTCGCTCAGTTTGAGAACCAAGGTATCAATCTAGTAGGAGACGACACACAAGTCATCGAATACCTGCACAAACAATGAACAACTTGCACTCAATGTGATAAAGGGGTTGTCAATCCCTTCATGGTCACTTGCAAAAGTGAGATCTGATAGAGATAGATAAATAGTAAAGTAAATATTTTTGGTATTTTTGGTTTATAGATCGGAAAGTAAAAGATTGCAAAATAGTAGATCGGAAAGTAGTAAGATGTAAAAGAGATTCAATATAATGGAAAAGAGACCCGGTGGACATAGGTTTCACTAGTGGCTTCTCTCAAGATAGCAAATATTACGGTGCGTGAACAAATTACTACCGAGCCATTGATAGAAGAGCGCAAAGTTATGACGATATCTAAGGCAATAATCATGAACATAGGCATCACGTCCGTGTCAAGTAGACCGAAACGATTCTGCATCTACTACTATTACTCTACAGACCGGCTCCTGCCTGCATCTAGAGTATTAAGTTTATGAAGAACAGGGCAACGCATTAAGTAAGATGACATGATGTAGAGGAGTTAACTCAAGCAATACACTACAAAAAAAGACACATCCATGACATTTTGGGCCAAACGAAAAAAAATTCTGTCATACATATGACACTTCTATGACGATAATTGTGACAAAACCCGATATCATCATAGATGTGGTGGGCTCCTACTTCTATGACAAAAAATCATGACAGAAAATGGGCTTTTCGTCCTGGGCGGGCCGGAGACGCAGCTGCATGACATTCTTTGGGCCGTCAATGACAGAAAAAACCGTGGTAGAAGCGAGCGGGAGGAAAATTTCAAGGAGTTGCCGGTTACGGTGGCAGGTCGGGGGCCGAGCGATGCGCGTTTCTCTCGTATAGGTACGTGCATGTGTGCGAGGCGTTGGCTCCAACTGAACTCGAGCGAGGCGTTGGGCTCTAATTGAACCCGAGCGATTACACTGCAGGCTACGCGTTACTGAACCCGAGCGATCGATCGATGGCTGTTAACTGAACCCGATGGAGTGATTCCTTCGCTACTGCTGCTAACTGAAGCCGATCGATTGGATGAACAGTGAGCGTTGCGGGGGGGTTTAGATGAACAGTGAGCGGTGGCGTTGCCTCTGGATGAATAGGACCCCGTGGTGTGGAGGGCTGGATGAACAGTAGACGGTGGAGGGGTGGCCGTGGAGGGGTGGTTGAACAGGACCCCATGGTGTGGAGGGCTGGATGAACAGTAGATGGTGGAGGGGTGGTTCAACAGTAGCCGGTGGAGTAGCGCACGGTGGAGGCTGGATGAACAGGAGCTCGTGGAGGCTGGAGGAGGTCGACGGTAGCCCGTGGAGGCTGGAGGAGGTCGACGGTGGAGATGAATAGTATCCCGTGGAGTCCCGTTTTGCGGTACGCCACACCCCTCCCGATGAACAGGACCCCCGTTTCGACCGTAGCGCTCCAACACAAGTCCGTTTCGTCCGTTTTGCGGTACGCCACACCCCTCCTGATCAACAGGACCCCCGTTTCGACCGTAGGAGGTCCGTTTCATCCGTTTTGCGGTACGCCACACCCCTCCCAATAAACAGGACCCCAGTTTCGGCCGTAGGAGGTCCGTTTCCTCCGTTTTGCGGTACGCCACACCCCTCCTGATCAACAGGACCCTGTTCCGATCGTAGGAGGTCCGTTTCCTCCGTTGTGCGGTACGCCAGGCCTCGTTTCCATCGCCTGTTCCGTCCAAGCCTCCCGATGAACACGACCATGCATTCCGTTCTGACCCACCCGGTTGGCTCCCACGCGTTCCGTTGCCTCCCGATGAACACGACGCATTCCGTTGCCTCCCCATGAACACGACTCATTCTGTTGCCTCCCCATGAACACGACGACGACGCTGTTCCTTCGTTCCGACCCAGCCATGTACACAAGCCCTGGCCGTACGTATGCACGAGTAGGCGTTTGAGACCCTGCCCGTATGTACGTACGTGGCCGCATTTTCTTTCTTGCACCCTCGCCGTTGTACGTACGTGTACATGCTACGTGCGCGCCTCTACTATGACACGTGCGTGCCTCTACATCGACCAGTATGTACGTACACGTTCGCGACCAGAATGACAACGCTACGTACGCTTCGACCAGGTGGGTCCCGACTGTCAGGCACTTCCTTGCCTGCGAAGATGTAGCTGGTGGGTCCCAGCAGTCAGAGGGGCGAATTGTTTTGTTTTTTTTGTCCGGACGCACTTCCTTGTGTGCGAAGATGTAGCTGGTGGGTCCCAGCAGTCAGGGGGGCGAAACGTTTTTTCTTTGCCCGGACGCACTTCCTTGTGTGCGAAGATGTAGCTGGTGGGTCCCAGCAGTCAGGGGGGCGAATTGTTTTTTTTCGGACGCACTTCCTTGCGTGCGAAGATGTAGCTGGTGGGTCCCAGCAGACAGGGGGGAACGTTTTTTTTGCGAAATACGGTGGCCTATCAGGTGGAGGAATAATTATTTTGCGCGTAATAAGGAGGCACTTCCTTGCTGCAGCCGTGGACATAGTTGTCAGTCTCTCCACGTACAGTCCACGTCCGATGGAAGCCATTCCTTGACCACGTTGACCACGCCACGCCGAGAGCACCAGGGCGGTGGAAGACGGCAAGGCCTACGAAGGGGACGACGCGGAGCCGGGGAAGACGCGGCAGCGGATGCCCACGCGTAGAGGAGTATGAGGGTTCACTCATTCGGCCGCGGTGTGAGGCTGCCATCGCCGCAGAATAACAGGGGGTGTGGGTGCGTAGAGGGATGGCCTGGCCAGCAGTGGGAGTAGTAGGGGGCGGTGAGGCCTCCGCGGCATCACAGCCGGCCACGGGCGGCAGGAGCAGGTGGCACGACCGACGCTGCTTTGGGCGGCTGGAGCAAGAAGACCAGAGGTTGAAGAAGCACTACGGCTGTTGCATGGACATCGTACGGACACTAGAGCTAGAATCGTTCATATATTGACTAAAGTTGACAAAGGCCTCCGTCCCAGTCAACTTAGTAGGCCCACAAGTCAGCGTCCCACCAAGGTTGGTCCCAGCTAGCAGGGGGTATTCATTTTTTTGTGCCTAATAGGGAGGCACTTCCGGTGGGTCCGAGCTGACAGCGGGGGGGGGGGGCGTTTTTTTTCGCGAAATACGGTGGCCCGTCCTATGGGTCCCAGCAGTCAGGGGGAAACGTTTTTTCACGAAATACTGGTGGCCCGTCCGGTGGGTCACTGCTGCCAGGTGGAGGAATAATTATTTTCCACGTAATAAGGAGGCACTTCCTTGCGGCTGTCGTGGACCCAGCTGTCAGCCTCTCCACGTACAGTACTCTTCCGATGGAAGTCGGTCATTGACCACATTGACCACGCCGCGCCGAGAGCACCACGGCGGTGGACGACAGCGAGGCCTAGGAAGGGGACGACGCGGAGCCGGGGAAGACGCGGCAATGGAAGCCCGCGCGGAGAGGAGTACGAGGGTTCACCGGTTCGGCTACGGTATGAGGCTGCCGTCGCCGTAGAATATAAGGGGGTTTGGGTGAGTAGAGGGATGCCCTGGCCAGCGGTGGGAGTAGTAGGGAGCGCTAAGGCCTGCGCGGCGGCACAACCGGGCACGGGAGGCGGGAGGCGGTCCCGCCAGCGCTGCTTTGGCGGCTGGAGCAAGAAGATCAGAGATTGAAGAAACACGACGGCCGTTGGATTGACATCCAACGGTTACGTCTGCTAGAATCGTTTGTTAACGTTGTATATAATAGCTAAAAAAATCTTGCATACGCGTCAACTAAACAGGCCCACAAGTCAGACCACTCCCTCTTTTTTTAATAATTTATATATAGCTCATGGCAACTTCTTATGCAATTTATTGCAGTCATTTTTTTGGTTGGCCAGGGCCAATTTCGCATATCTCTGTGGGTTCCAAACTATTTTTAATACCGAAATGTCGAGCCAGATTTAAAGTACTTTGAAGATATATTTCAATTAGGTTAATGCCCAGTGAAATAGGAATCTGAAAATGTGAAAAAAAATCAGAAATTATAAAGTAATTGCCAATTTGTCATCTGTTTTTATATTTACAACCCATTTCATATTACTTTCAAGATTTGCAGGCGTCTTGAAAGAGTTGCAGCCCATCAGGGCGTAGAAAAATAAGTAGGCCTGGATTGGGTATTCTTCAGAAAAAATAAACTGGGCTCATTTTCATAAAGAGAAAATAGCTGGGCTGGTCACATGGTGAACATAAAATATAAGCCTGGGCTAGACGGGCCACAGCCCAGTTCAACCCCTGCTCCGTCTCAACAATACCAAACAAAAAAAATATTGCTCGAGTAGCTACGTCCCAGGTGTCAGCCGATCTTGTGTTTTTCTCTTGTCTATTGACTATATACGCTCACAATGTCGTGGGTCCCACATGTCAGGAAAACACTAGGAGGAAGCATTTTATTTTTCCAAACGCAGACGTGGTGGGCCCCTACTGTCATCCTCTCCACGTACTTCTGTCAATTCCTGTTGTTTGTTGACCATGTTGGCAACGCGAGAGGGCGGCGCCCCGGCGAGCGCACCAAAGCGCGCGGAGGACGTCGGTGTTAACGATTTAGGACACTGTGGGGCGGCGATGTGTGTGCTGAGGCGCAGCCAGCCGTGGGAGGCGAAAGCAGGCGGCCCCGCCGGCGCTGGTTTGGTTTTGGTGGCTGGAGGAAGATAGGACTGAAGAAACATGACAGACTGTAAAAGCAGCAGGAGTACTTAACAACCTTAACTAAAACCAGCAGGGGCACTTAACAACCAAAGCTGAAAGCAGTATGAGTACTTATACAGGTTCAACCGTACAAAGCACGCCTCGACGAGTGCTACTTTGCCTATAGTTAACAAAGGGTGAGGCCGCCAAGCCCCAGGACAAGGCCCAGGCGCCACCCCGCGCATCCACAACCTTCTGAAAGCGGCTTCATCTCGCAACGTGGTCAATAAACAGGATATTCGCTTTAGAGCCATGGAAAAGCATGAACATAATCTTCTGTCCTATTCTCCAAGATGGACGGGCCTTCATTATTTGAGAACACCCACGAATAAGTATCTTTTCACCTCCAAGGGGAATTGAGTAGGTCGACATAAAAATCATGTTGTGACCAAGCGCAAGTCTGACCGACCATGGTCAGGCATCTGTATAGGAACAATAGAACTCGGCAGTTCCTGTTTCAAGAATATCACAGTTGTAAAACTGTGTATAAGCAATAGTTTATGGACAACATATATAACAAAAAACAGCTCATACCATAAGTTTCTCGACACAGTTGGACCTGTTCAACGAGTGCAGCGGTGGCACACATATCCCACGTGGCCTTCCACCATTGAAACGCCCCACAAGGACCTCACGACGATCAATAAAGTGTAGGAACTCGTGGATGTCCATCCAGTCAACTTCAGTGCCATTAGTAACAGCCGAGTTATTACAGAGTAACAAACGAGAGACTGCTTAACTCTGAAAAAACCTACACGTGCCACCAATTATAAGAAAATATTAGTTAGAAGTAGCATCTTCGTGAGAGATTCGTTGCTACTTCTAAAGTTAAATTGTGATTAATTAGACAGAATATGTGGATTAAGAAGTAATCGAGGCAACAAGCAAGAAACATATACAAAACTAACATGGATGAACAATTGGAACGACGTCGGGGTGGAAGATCGCAGTGAAGATGAGACCAGGTTCTGCTATTTCCATCAACATTCGTGCTCAACTTTCAGTCCGTAACACTTGAGAAAGTTTATCCAAGTTTGGCCATAAAAAAAGCAGCGATCTTCTTGGTTCATGAACCCAACTCGGAAGTAATATCCATTGATTGTCTTCACTGTGACCATTAAACTAGTGTATTCAGTTATGGCAAGGCCGAGCATCTTGAGTACATGTGTTCTGGCAGAGCAAATAATACACTGCGGGAAAAATAATATGAGAACACAACATGTTAAAAAAAACCACCCTCCCAGATAGAGAAGAGGATTCTAGGAACATACTATGCGCGTTTCAAAATGATGTGGTAGGATGAGAAGGAACAAGTGTGGCGTCTCGCTGAGGGCGCAGAAATCTGTAGGGTACTCGCACTTTGGGCACTGCAACTGAAACACACTAGATTCTGTACGAAGAAAATGCATCAACGGCGGCGGCTGCCATCCTAGGATTACATGTGACCAAGGGACTTGGATTTATCGGGGATGGATGAAGAATTCGTACCTGGTTCTCCATGAGAAAACCCTATGCAATCGCCGAGCGGGGGTTTTCTCTGAACAAGCAGACGAGGGAGAAGGGGATTCAGGCCCAGTGAAATATTGCCACTTCGTCCGTCCAGCTTACTGCTAAAGCTGGAAAGGGGGGGTTGTGATTTGACGACTCATTGGGCATTACTGCGGCGCTACGACCGGGGTGTGTCTACCGTGAAGTTGTGCACTCTAATTTGTGCATATGGCACGTGGACCCCGTTGCCGGTTGCCCCACATATCAGCGAAAGGAAGTAGAAATACAGGAGTAACTAGTTACACATAAATATATATTTTGACTAAGAGATACTCCCTCTGTAAAGAAATATACAAATCTTTTATATCACAGGCTCACCTTGCCGAGAAATATGCTCCCTCTGCAACGCACGGGTGAGGGAGTCCTGGATTAGGGGGTGTCCGTATGGCCGGACTATAACCTTTGGCCGGACTCCCGGACTATGAAGATACAAGATTGAAGACTTCATCCCGTGTCCGGATAGGACTTTCCTTGGTGTGGAAGGCAAGCTTGGTGATATGACATGAAGATCTCCTCCCATTGTAACCGACTCTATGTAACCCTAGCCCTCTCCGGTGTCTATATAAACCGGAGAGTTTTAGTCTGTAGGACAAAAAACAATCATACCATAGGCTAGCTTCTAGGGTTTAGCCTCTCTGATCTTGTGGTAGATCAACTCTTGTACTACCCATATTAGCAATATTAATCAAGCAGGAGTAGGGTTTTACCTCCATCGAGAGGGCCCGAACCTGGGTAAAAACATCGTCTCCCTTGTCTCCTGTTACCATCCGCCTAGACGCACAGTTCGGGACCCCCTACCCGAGATCCGCCGGTTTTGACACCGACATTGGTGCTTTCATTGAGAGTTCCTCTGTGTCGTCACCCTTAGGCCCGATGGCTTCTTCGCTCGTCAACCACGACGCGGTCCAGGGTGAGACTTTTCTCCCCGGACAGATCTTCGTATTCGGCGGCTTCGCACTGCAGGCCAATTCGCTTGGCCATCTGGAGCAGATCGAAAGCTACGCCCCTGGCCATCAGGTCAGGTTTGGAAGCTTAAACTACACGGCCGACATCCGTGGGGACTTGATCTTCGACGGATTCGAGCCACGGTCGAGCGCGCCGCACTGTCACGATGGGCATGATCTAGCTCTGCCGCCGGACAGCACCCAGAGCGCTGCTCAGATGTCCGCTCCGACCATTAGTTCGGAGCCGACTGCGCCAGTCGGGGACGGACGGCTGGATGCCGCCCCAGGAGCCGCAATCTCTATGGTGATAGAGCCGAATACCGGCTTAGTCCTTTGCGAGGCCAGTGACTCCAAGGTGTCGGACTCCGTTTCGGACTCCGAATTTTCCGCACCCCTTCCGATCGAACCCGATTGGGCTCCGACCATGGAGTTCACCGTCGCGGACGTCTTTCAGCACTCGCCCTTTGGCGATATCCTAAATTCACTAAAGTCTCTCTCTTTGTCAGGAGAGCCTTGGCCGGACTATGGTACGCATGGTTGGGATGCGGACGACGAAGAAATTCGAAACCCACCCACCACCCACTTTGTAGCCACTATCGACGATCTAACCGACATGCTCGACTTCGACTCCGAAGACATCGACGGTATGGACGCCGATGAAGGAGACGACCAAGAACCAGCACATATAGGGCACTAGAAAGCCACCCCATCACACGATGTATACATGGTGGACACAGCTAAAAGAAGCAACGACGAGGATCAAAAGGGCGCAACCAGGGATCGCTCCCACGAAAAACAATCAAAGCGGCGGCGTAAGCGCCGCGCCAAGCCCCACCTCGACAGAGACCCAGCCATAGAGCATGGTGAATCAACGGAAGACGAACATGCCATCGAGCAACCGTCCAAACAGGGTGGACAAACCGAACAATCCGTCCCCGAGAAAGATAATAGTCCGGACGACCTCACGCCGGACAAGTCGCTGGAACACCAGAACCTCCACCAAAGGCTCGTTGCCACCGCACGTAGCCTGAAAAAGCAGAAGCAAAAGCTCAAAACAGCGGAAGATGCACTCAGAATCAGATGGGGCAAAGTACTCAATACCTCACACAAGTACGGCAACAGTCATCACACAAAGAGCTATCCGAAGCGGAAATTACTACCGGAATTTGATGAAGAGGCCTTAGAGCCCCCACAGTCAAAAAACAAGGAAGCCACCAGGTCGGATAGACGACCCCATGATCGATCTCAAGCGACAAAGGGCGCCGCACTCAATACGGCACGCGATCCGCCCAAGGATTCGCATCAAAAAACCGGTCCAACCAGATCTATCTATGGGCCAAGAAAGCAAGCTCCAGTAAGCAATGCAACGCAAAAAATATCCGAACATCGCGGCACACCTACATACAGGGGCGCCGCACATCCCCTATGTTTTACCGATGAGGTACTAGATCATGAATTTCCAGCGGGATTCAAGCCCGTAAACATAGAAGCATACGACGGAACAACAGACCCTGGAGTCTGGATCGAGGATTATATCCTCCACATACACATGGATAGAGGAGATGACCTTCACGCCATAAAATACTTACCCCTTAAGCTCAAAGGGCCAGCCCGGCATTGGCTTAAAAGCCTTCCCGAAAATACCATGGGAAGTTGGGAAGCGCTCGAGGATGCTTTCCGAGCAAACTTTCAAGGGACCTATGTCCGACCTCCGGATGCAGATGATCTGAGTCATATAACTCAGCAACCCGGAGAGTCAGCCCGGAAACTCTGGAACAGATTTCTTACTAAAAAGAATCAGATAGTCGACTGTCCGGACGCCGAGGCCCTAGCAGCTTTCAAACATAGCGTCCGAGACGAATGGCTCGCCAGACACCTCGGCCAAGAAAAGCCAAGAACAATGGCTACATTAACAAGCCTCATGACCCGCTTTTGCGCAAGAGAGGATAGCTGGTTGGCAAGAAGCAGCACCAGCGACTCGAGTACATCCAAACTCAGAGATGGAAACGGGAAACCGCGCCGTAACAAAGAACAGCACCGGATCAAGGATAACAACCCGATGAGCACGGAAGTCAATGCCGGATTCAAAAGCTCTCGGCAAAATCAGAAAAAAGCCGCCCCCCTAAGATGACAGGGACGAGCTATCTAACCTCAACAAAATCCTGGGCAAAATATGTCAAATCCACAATACTCCCGGGAGACCTGCAAACCACACTCACAGAGATTGTTGGGTCTTCAAGCAGTCCGGCAAACTCAACGCCGAACACAAGGGGCTCGACACACCAAGCGAGGATGATGACGCACCCCACAAACAGAACACCAAAGAACAAAAGAAGTTCCCACAAGAAGTCAAAACAGTAAATTCACTTCAGATGACAAAAGGGAAAAACAGAACGGCGCTTACGAAGATACGCGCCATACGGCCCGCCCCAGAGGAGCATCGCCACTGGTTGTTACAACCAATCACCTTCGATCATCAGGATTACTCCAAAGGGGCCCGAAACACAGGCTGGACTGCCTTGATCTTGGATCCGATTATTGACGGACTCCAATTACACAAGTTCTTATGGACGGCTGCAGTAACCTAAACCTATTATATCAGGACACAATCCGCAAACTGGGGGTAAACCCAGCAATAATTCGCCATGGCAACACTTCCTTTCAAGGAGTCACGCCGGGCCCAGATACCCAGAGTATGGGTTCCCTTTCATTAGAAGTCACGTTCGGCTCACCCGACAACTCCCGAAGCGAAAAGCTAACCTTCCACATCGCCCCATTCATAAGTCGCTATCAAGCGCTACTGGGACGTGAAGCTTTCGCCCGCTTTAACGCAATACCGCATTATGCATCCCTTACACTCAAAATGCCCGGTCCACGAGGCATTATCTCATTAAAGGGAAATATCAATTGACCCCCAAAATATGGGTAATGGTGCGGCCGCCTGGACAGCCGCACACTAATCCAGCCCTACTATCCCGGACATGGCTCGACGAGTCCGGCGTAAACATACAAAGGCTTAATAGCTGCATAACCCTGTACAAGGGGCTCTGTGTGTTTACACCATGAGACAATACGGCTCAATTTTGCTCATGTCTCTGTACTATATTTTGTTTATTCTAATATAGATTTCTCGCACGATTATTTTTACTAAATTCCTCTCTTTCGCAGACGAACACCGTGCTACGCCCGTCCAGGATACGGCACAACGGAGACACAGGCGCAGACATGTAGTAGGGACCCGTTTTAAGGATTCTTTTCAGATTAAGACCCTGCGTAAACCATTTTTACTGTCTCTTGTTGATAATATCCCCCGGTTTTTGCTATAACCGAGGAGGAGGCTGGCGTCTTGGCATGTGGCCACGCTAGAATTTTGCGCGTACCTGGACACCAGGGGATTTTTTACCAAGGGCTTTGGTTCGGCCCGTCTTCATAAAGACCGAATACCTTAGGGAGTGTTCGGCGTCGCGAGTTTGGCCTTATATGCATCAGCTCCGAATCATGTCTTTGGTCAAATGTTGGGTTTGCCCTCTTGTGTTTTGCTGCCTTACGTTCCGCTCTATCGGCTAAGGCGGCACCAGGAGAACTACTGCGATTGTGCCCCGGTTCGGCCAGGTGAGCACCTCAGTAGAGAAAGCCGAAAACTGACTATCATGATATAGCGAGAGACTGGTCAACCACTCGATGACTCTCGGAATCTTTAGGATTCCTCCGCATTAACGAAGGGCCGCTTCCCGGTCAGGCACACACGCGCCCCAAAATTCGGGCGAGCGCAGTGCCCCTAGGGGCTATTAAGTAGCCCCACTGTCAAACTCCTATGGCTAAGTGAAAGTGATAAAGCATTATAGTCCGGTTGCCTAGTTCGCTGCGCTATCACCTCCTTTGTAGGACCAAGACATTGGATTAAGTGTGAAAAGGCGCCTTTTTGCGAACACCCCCGCATTATATGCGTGGGGGCTGAAGCCAACGACTGCCATCTTTCAGGTTATATACACATATACATTAACGTCCGCACAAGAGGCATTATAATTCTTGCAAGCACAAGTATAAAAAGCTTTTATATTCTATCAAAATATTTGTTTTACAATAGCATATGCTATTCGAACACAACATCCTTCGAGCGTTGCGCTTCTATTAAATGAGCGCCCTACAGAACTTCCTCAAAGTAGTGCTTGGCAGGTACTCGGCTTTCGTCCGAATCCTGGGATGCAACAACACTGGCCTTCATATCCGCCCAGTATGTTTTGACACGGGCAAGAGCCATCTGTGCACCCTCTATGCACACCGACCTCTTCATTGCATCAACATGCGGCACCGAACCAAGGAACTGCTGCACCAAGCTAAAATAACTCTTCGGCTCTGGCTCTTCCGGCCACAAACGACTCGCAACATACCTCATGGCGAGTCCGGATAACCTGTTAAGCTCTGCCCAGGCGGCCAAACAATCGGATACCGAAAGTGGGCGTTCTGGATTGTGGAATTGCGACCAAAAAAGTTCTCCCAAATCATGGTCACCTCGACCCCGGAAGTGTTCGGTCGCGTCTACCGCACTCGCTGCCAAATCCAGATAAGTGTTTTCCGCACTCCACTGCCGGTCTAACGGAGCATACTTAGGATCCCCGAACTTCATCTGCAGCATATAGGGCTTTCCAGCCGTGATATCTCCGGCCTGACGTAGCTCCTCCTTCATAGCTCTCATTGCAGAGCGAGTATCCTTGGCCTCGGCAGTGATCTTTTCAAGGTCCTTCTAAGCCGCCCTATCTTCTTGTTCAAGAAATTTACAGCGGTCGGCAGCATCCTTCAATTTTATAGCCATCTCGGCTATTGCTTTCTTGCTCTGGCAGTGAGCAGCATGTTCGGCTTTTAGCTCTTCAGCCGCCTTAACGGCAGCCGCATCACTTTTCCTAGCTTGCTCCTTGGCTCGGGCAAGTTCCACCCGAAGGTTCTCCATGGCAGCAGCACCATCTACATTAAGCACATATCTTATAAGGCACGAGCATTGAACTCCTCTTATTAGTTGTCTTTGGAGCATACCTTGTGCCTCGTCTAGCCGCTTATTTACAAGCGCGATGTCAGCATCCGCCACGTCAAGTTGCCGCTTTAGCTCGGCAGATTCATCAGTCCGGCTAGCCACCGAACGCCTCGCCACCTTCATAAAAAGGTGACATATTATACCTGGGGTTATGATCCTCTGTCCGCCGTCACTTTTGACGACACACAGAGTCTTAGCGGCCACTATTTATACAGGGCGCATTTTATATATGTGGCTCCACCAAAAGGTACACCTTTTCACGTACCTCAAAGTCTATCAGTAAACTCCTGGCGGCCTCGTACAATCCGCTTTCCGCAGATGAGATCCTTCCTATCACCATGTTCATCAACATACGGTGCTCTTCTGAGATGGACGCTCGCCCGAGCAGATCCCTCAGCCCCTCCGACCGTGCACCAGAGGGTGCCGGACTAGCCTCACGACCTTTTTCAGGGTCCGGACTCGGAAAAACCCTCCGGGACGACACCTCGGGGTCGCCTACCTCGTAAGACGGTGCAGCTAGGGGAGGCATTTCGCTCTCCATCATCTCCGGACGAAGATCCCCTGAAGATGAGCTCTGCTGAGAAGGGTTGAGATCCGAACTGCAAGGTAATATTTCGGTTATCTTCCTCAGAAATAAAACAGGGATGTCACTCATTTTGGAACCCCTCTCTTTACTTACGGCTCGGAGGAGAGCTGATCCCCTTGAGGGTGCAATGCGGCCGGGGCATTCTCTGGCGCTGGATCCTCTGGCAAAGATTTCTTCCCCCGTTTTGAGGTCATCCCCTCCGGGTCTTCAGAGGCAGTCCTTTTCTTTCCCGGGTTGGGGGAATTCTCGATTCCTCCCTTCCTGACAGCCTCGTTCACGGAGGCGGTAGCTCCTTGGTTCCCCTCTTCGCCTTCTGCCGAAAGCACAATCTCTAGCATCCTAGTTAACACGGGATCCGGTGCGGTCTCAGGCAGGGGGGCCGGACACCTGATAAGCTTTGCCTTTGCTATCCACTCCTATTCAAAGGATAGCTCTGTTAAGGGCAATTTTATGATAAAAATACGGATGGCGTGTCTGAATATGGGGCTACTTACTTGAGCATCCGGGCGATTGCAGCTCAGACCTGCATCCTCGGACAAGTTCGGACACCTTGCTTGTGATCCGAAGAACAATTTGTACATCTCCACGTGCGTCGCGCCCATAAAATGTTGGAGGACTCGCGGTACCTCCGTATTAAATTCCCATAGGCGGAGAGGGCGACGTTTGCAGGGCAGCATGTGGCGAATCAGCATAACTTGCGCCACTATGGTCAAGTTAATATCTCTTTCTAGGAGATCTCGAATGCGGTCCTGCGGTAGGGGCACGTCTTTGGACGGCCCCCAGATAAGCCCTTCATTGACCCATGACGCTAGCCGTGGTGGGGGACCCGAGCGAAAAGCAGGTGGCGCCACCCACGTGGTGCCCCTGGGGGCTATGATGTAAAACCAGTCCCGTCGCCATAAGACGAACTCCTCTTGGAAAGAGCCCTCGGGCCATGGAGCGTCGGCCATCTAGCTTATGATAGCTCCTCCGCACTCAGCGTGCTGCCCCTCGATCGTCTTCGGTTCCACCTTGAAGGTTCTAAGCCATAATCCGAAGTGAGGAGTAATATGGAGGAAGGCCTCACACACGAGAATGAATGATGAGATTTAGAGGATGGACTCCGGAGCTAAATCGTGAAATTCCAGCCCGTAATAAAACATAAGTCCCCTCACGAAGGGATCAATCGGGAAGCCTAGCCCCCGAAGGAAGTGAGATGTGAACACCACGCTCTCACCGGGCTGGGGAGTGGGAATGGCCTGCCCTTGAGCAGGCAGCCTATGCGAGATTTCGCCGGTTAGATACCTGGCATCTCTCAGCTTTCGCACGTCTTCTTCCGTAACGGAGGAAGGCATCCACCGGCCTTGAAGGTCGGAGCCGGACATCGTCGAAGGTCCGAAGCACCTAAAACTAGAGCTTTGGGTGTTGGAACTCGAGGCAAGGGGCGGATTTGATTGGATTGAAAAGAAAGGAGTCGGGCCTTGGTCTCTTTATAAAGGGGTTGAATACCAAGAGCCCTCCCCGTAACCGTTTGGGACTCGCTTTCAATTAAGGAGTCATACCAAAGGCACGGTTGGGTTACCCATGCCCGTATTGATGAGAATCCCGGAATAAGGGGACACAATCTCTGCTTTGACAAGACGTGCCAAGGAAACCGCCTCGCTAAACGCACCAAGGTGGAACAGTAAAATGATTCGAATAAAGGCTTGGTCGTGGCGTGATGTCATGCTGCGGAATACGTCAGCAGATTAGATTTGTGCAGATATTATTCTCTCTACGGTGGTATGTGGAACTTATTTTGCAGAGCCGGACACTATCCTTGTGTTCAACATCTTCTATGAAGTATTTGGAGGAGGAACCCGCCTTGCAATGCCAAAGACAACTTGCACGCCGGACTCGTCGTCATTGAAGCCTGGTTCAGGGGCTACTGAGGGAGTCCTGGATTAGGGGGTGTCCGGATGGCCGGACTATGACCATTGGCCGGCCTCCCGGACTATGAAGATACAAGATTGAAGACTTTGTCCCGTGTCCGGATAGGACTTTCCTTGGCGTGGAAGGCAAGATTGGCGATATGACATGAAGATCTCCTCCCATTGTAACCGACTCTATGTAACCCTAGCCCTCTCCGGTGTCTATATAAACCGGAGAGTTTTAGTCCGTAGGACAAAAAACAATCATACGATAGGCTAGCTTCTAGGGTTTAGCCTCTCTGATCTTGTGGTAGATCAACTCTTGTACTACCCATATCATCAATATTAATCAAGAAGGAGTAGGGTTTTACCTACATCGAGAGGGCCCAAACCTAGGTAAAAATATCGTGTCCCTTGTCTCCTGTTACCATCCGCCTAGACGCACAGTTCGGGACCCCCTACCCGAGATCCGCCGGTTTTGGCACCGACAACAGGCATTATGGGGGTTCAGCTTTTTTTATGGGGGTTCAGCTGAGAATATAATACGGTTTTGGACTTTGGGCCGCAGGCCAACCCTGCATGTTTGGGGGCCCATGTGTTCTACCTCAGCGCTTTTCATATTGCAAGCGATCGGTACTGCACTGGTTTTAGATGCTATCGCAAGGCGAATACACAAAATTGAATAAAGCATGACAGCTGTTGGAATGAAATCGAACGATAGTTCCTAACCAGCAATCAGAGTTGCAATTCTATCAACGATATACCATGTGATAAATAATACTGGCGTACTACTTATACACATAGGATACTTGTTTCACCATGCCAGATGATTACATCAAAATCTCTCGGAGGATAGATCAGTTCGGCAGTTGCGTGCTGCTACTGAAGAATTTCAAAGTTGATTTGGACCAGCTCTCCTTGCCGAGAAAGTTCGATTTTGACATCATCCCCTACCGCAAGATATGATTTAGATTTGAACCTTGACCATCCTTTAGCATCAATCATCATGCGACCATCCTTTGTACTTACGGTATATTGAGCAGGTTCATTCACACCAAGGCTGCGCATGGTAAGAGAAACTTGGCCGCGGTCGCCCGGATTGTTGAACGACTCCCTCGTTGCTCTAGGAATTCTCTATTTGCAAACAAGAAGACATACCAAAACAGTTAGATCAACATAGTGAATCATGTGAAACAACATGGAAAGAAAAAAGAACAAAGCACTTGGGCGGCCAATGCTTACCAAGAAGGTGGACATGTCGGTTTTTGTAAGGACATGTCGGTTTCTGCAGCCCAGTGTGTTGCCGGTGCAACTGCATGGGCCGGACCAAATGCAAGTGCAAGTGTTGGTGCAGGTGCCGAAGCCGCTGTCGCTGCCGGAGATGGTGCTCCTTGTAGAGCTGGTGCCGGTGTCGATGCCCGATCCTCCGTTAGATCTGACTGATCCGCTGATGCGGTCGGTGCCCAATCCTCAGCTGGATCAGACTGAGCTGCTGCCACTGTCAGTGCTAGAGCAACTGCCGGTGCTCGATCTGTGCGAGACAGCGGCGATCATGTCTGGTCTGCTATGATCAGCTTTCTAACTTGACTAGGATCCGTGACCGTGATCCAGTTTTTTTCTTCATTTCTTTTAAACGCGAGAAGGACTAATTGTGGCATTTTTGTTAAACCAAATTGTAGTTCATCATAGGGATTCAGCTTGTACTCAGACAACAGACTGATCCAATTTTTTCCAGTAATATAAGTGATGGACAATGCCTTCGTTACTGACACGACATAAGAATGAAACCAGCAAAAATAGCCATCGTAGAGCAAACCAAACGGTTTATTCTGTGATGAATGTCACATGGCAAAACCTGCATCGTAAAATTGCAGGAAAAGAAAGAAAACATGACATTAAATCAATAAGATTTAGACAGTAAATCAATAAGATTTACTTGATGTGACACGAGTAAATCCTTACCAGGAAATCACTATGTTGAAGTACTAAACAGAAGATTGATCGTCCAACTACGCGTGGCATGCAGGGGCCCTGCCTACTCCCACAAGCAGGACAGTCCACAGGTCGTGAAAAATCGTATAGACCGAACATCCATGGGACTGGAAATCCTGGTGGGTGCGATAAACACTGCAATGCATACAGATATTGGAGTGTAACCATAATTGATAAACCGTCCTCACAAAAAATATGATCTGGATACTTCAAAATGTACAGACTGAATTGAGTGGACAGACATTAACATAGACCGTTCTCAGGACTGACCACACACCAAAAGCGGCAGTACTAATAAACAATACAGGGTTCACAAACACAAATCAAGTACTGAACAATAGTACTTACTACAGACAAGCAAAGTTGCACTAACTAAACTCTGCAGACTATTTCTTGCCACCGACCTACAAGATGAACCCCGCATAACTGACTAGGCCATTGACTTCGTGTGAGATGTCTACATGCACCATCACCATCTTGTCAACCGTGGAGAACCTAACAGAGTGGTCTTTCCACTCATAAACATGATGATGAACACATGCCGCATCAGATTTGTTGGGAAGCTTTACAAGAACCACACCCTTCGTAATCGAAGGCACGGCCAGGAAATTGTTGTGGTCAAGTACAGCCTCAAGAACATGCTTGATAACAATGCTACAGGAAAACACTAGTTCAGGACACGTGGCGACAAGGACACAGCAGCTGGATAGTTTAGCAGTAGAACTCATCATCAGGTCTTCCAGTTCACACGGCATGACTTTGAGAACTTCATCTCCACCGCGGACCTGGTTCTAATTCAAACAGAAACCATATTTTATTACTACCTCCGTTCAGAAATATAAGATGATTTTCGATATTATACTCCATATATGACTACATATACACACAGAAATGAGTGAACAAAGACACTAGAACATGTCTTCAAAGGCATGAGAGCAGAGGGATTACATGCAATATCCATAACACAAGTTACTGAGGCAAATATACCCTCTTAAAAGGTAGCATTGATGTTCATAAAGTACTCCCTCCGTCCCAATATTCTTGTCTTAGATTTGTTTAGATACAGATGTATCAAGTCACATTTTAGTATTAGATACATCCATATCTAGACAAATCTAAGACAAGAAATTTGGGACACAGGGAGTAGTTGAAAGTAATCTATAAGAAATCGGTGTCAACCTCTCGCATGTTTTGGTCAAAAGAGGAATTTAGAACCATCATTTGGCACACTAAAATCACATGCAAGATCACCCAGAAAGTTCTACTACCAGTACTAGTACTGCGTGTTAGATGAAAAAACACGATCTAGATCGAGAAAAAGATCGTCAACAAGAGACATTACCTGGACTTGCTTAATGAGGGATCCCGAAGAGGGTGGCTTGGACAGGGCGATGGCTTTGAGCTTGTCTGCGGTAGTCTCGACGGGGTTCTTGCGCTTCTTCGTACCATGAGCCTCGATGGTTTTGGCCAGAGCCATAGACATCACGTCGGCCGATGCTCTAGCGTCCATCCAAGATAGGAAGCTGAGAGAGAAGAGTGAAAGGAGGAACGAGATGAGGGAGAAGCGAAGCGAGTGGGGGTTTTCTTCAAGAGAGGAAGTCGAGAGAGAAGAGTGAAATGATGGTTGCTTCATCCGTCCAACTTAGTGCTGGAAAGGAGGGGGTTTTGTGATTTGACGGCTCATTGGGCATTACTGCGGCGGTTCGATTGGGGTAGTCTACCGTCACTCTACTATGGAGTAATTTAGTGCATGGCTGGTGGACCCAGGTGCTGGCTGTCCCACACATCGGTGAAAGTGAGTAATTTAGTGCATGGCTGGAGGAGGATCCGCACGGTAGAGCGTGTCCACTGTTTTTCATTCTGCAGAAAAAAATGATTACAGCAAGCGTTTCCACTCTTACGACGGAGGAGTGCGAAACACGGCAGCCACTTGAACATACACAGTTCTCCTACTACTAGGCATGTGCAGTGGTTCATACGTCAGTACTACACAATCTTATTGCTAGTTTAGTAAGATATGACGATAACAAATGATGTTGTGCGCATGTCAACTACTCCTATATGTAACATAGTACCGCTTTTTCGACTGTCCGGTCGAGAATGAACGGTGAGATCAATGTTAACAGAACTAGGTCCACAGCGCACGGAGAGTACGGTGCTACAGTACTCCACGAAACATGAACCATATGAAGCACATCATATAGTGTTAGACAGGGTGTATGAAGGGTGCACGGGATGGGAGCAAAAGTTCCCTTCTCGACCCACTTTTGGGTGTTTGGCAGAGTGCATGAACCATGAAGGGTACATGAGTCCACACTAGTAGGTTGACAAAAATACACGAAGAGGAAACAACTATATTGAGATGAGAATGCAACCAAACACACCCACACGCTTTGTGCTACAGTGACTGATCTGCACCGTCTGAGTTTGATCCAACGGTCATGTTGCGCCGAGACATGGACATGCCCATGCAGAGGGCGCCTAAACACCACTGAAGTCCCTCTGCTTCTCGAGGCGCACGACGTTGGTGATGCAGGGGCGACCGCCCATAGAGCCCGCTCCCGGTCGATGAGAGCAAGCTCGTTAAAGACGGCGTCCAATGGCACGAATGGATTCCGGTGACGGAGCCCTGAAAGGATTCGCCCGGCAATGGCGACGGCAGCCTGCAACCCCTCCTTGTCCAGCTCAGCCCCCACCATCGCGTGGAGACGGCTCAGCTCCTCGGAGATATAGGTGAAGGAGGAGACCAGGTCAGGAAGCCGCAGCTCGTTGAAGTCGACCGGGTGGTCGAACGGGTTTAGCCCGATGACCGGCATCGTCGCGCTGGCATGATGGTAGGCATTGCGCAGCCGCAACACGTGCGTGGCAACTTGGTTCACCAAGTGGCTGAGGCGGTCCTGGACCTCATCACGATCGGCCCGCTCACGCTCCAGCCGGCTCCCCTGACGGCCTATCGTATCTCCCGCTTTATGCAGCAACGCCGCCGACGCCTCGAGCATCTTTGTGGTGGACGCCTGCCGCTTTTGAAGCTCCATGAACTCCCGCACATAACGGAGGAGCATGGCACTCCTCTCCTCCTTGAGCTCATGGAGCTCCACGTCCTTGGCCCTGAGCTCCGCATCCTTGGCATGGAGCTCCTGTGTCAGGCGCCTCACCTCGGACTCCGTGATCTGCTATGCCGCCATGGCACCAGGTAGAAGCAATGGGGAGAGGAAGCAAAGGGGGTGAAACGGCTGAAAGGTAATGCAATCTACGGGAAGGCGGAGAGAGCCAGCCGAGGAGCGGGGAATCTTTTGGTTTTCACCACGGTAAAACACCAGTCGACGACTTCTCACATCAGGGAGCAGTGGGTTTTTACAGGCGGAGTCATCATGACTAATTGCTGCCGCACCTGCTCCCGTCAATCAAAAAATTAAAAATCATGTCGTGCCTGCTCCCGTCAATCAAAAAATTAAAAATCCTGCCGCACCCAAACACCAGAGCAACGCCGCGGTGGATATTTAAATTTACCTGCCGGCAAGTAGATAAAAAAAGGGGTGAAAAAACAAATGTGGCGGCGGCCTAGCTAATCGGTCGAACTAGCCCAACTAGCTAGCCATCATGCTTCACTGATGTACTCGGCGAAAAAGGTGGTCTTTCGTGATTTGACGACTCATTTACTTGCTTCGACGCTACGACCGAGGAGGACCCAGAAAACGCGTGGTAGGGCATCCCACGTCAGGAAGAATATATGCGTGCACCACCCGGGAGGACCCCGAAACCACGCGGTAGGGTGTGCCACGTCTCGGCACGGAGGGAAAATGTGCGTGTAAAAATATACTGTATCAGATGGAGTACCTATGGTTCAACCTCGGGACCTAGCCAGTCGGTCGAAAACACCCCACTAGCCACACAGCTTCATCATGCAAACGTGGCACGGTTAGCTCTGTCTCGACCAGCAACAACGTCTCTTGTTCTAGGCAATTCTTCTATTTTCCAAGCTTTTTTTTAGTTGTAATAACACCACGGCAAGCTAGCACTGCTTTTCATGTGTGCCCGTGCAAAGGTTAGACGATGGAGAGAAGAGAGATTGAGATCGCAGACCTGGGACCCACCAGTAAGTGAGACAACGGTCATGCACGTGTTGATGAGGCACTCCCTCTACTCTACTCAACGCAAGTACTATATAAAATCAAGTTATGGAACAAAGCCAACAACCGTTCATTTTTTCAGGCTATCGACTTACGCTTTGTAGTCCAGGTTGCCAGTTCGAATCTCGTCTTTCAGATTTGTTAGTTTTAGGTCCAAATTTGATTAATGACAAGTAAGACCCCCGTGTGTTGTTCCGATATTTCAGTGTAGGATGGTTTTTTTGAACAAACACTTTGCGCGGTTAGACAAGTAACGGCACTAGTTACACGTATTTTGCAAGTTTACGAACAAGAATGATAGCGGCATAGAATATCACATCCACCCCGCAGCTTAGATACTATGGTGATACGAGTTTTTACACCGTTGGAAGTGAGATCCAATGGCTTGGGAGTAGTCTTTGTGATTATGCGCAATTTCCAAACTCCCCAAAGGTTTTTTTTGCAAATAAAACATTCAGGCCTCGTGTGTGCCGCTGCATCTTCGATCCAACGGCTCCCCGGTGCTCATATTAGGTGCTCCCCGTAGCTTAATTACCCGCTACGATGATATGACCATCTATGTCGTATGATCAGTGATCAGATGGCACATGCATAGTACTTGTACTTTCTGCGCATTTCCCAAACTCTATCAACCGTATATTGCAAAAACATTCAAACCTCCTACTGTGGGCCATTAGATCTCAGTGAACTCATATCACCATAGAATCTACGGTGCGGGAGCACCTCATACTCTCCCGTGCGAGAAAACATAAGGTGCTATCGCAGCTTGGATGCTACGGTGATATGAGCTTGGAGGTCGTTTGATCTGAGATCCAATGGCATCTGAGCAGTCTTTGTGCTTGTAAGCAGTGGCCAAACTCTTTTGGGGCTTTTCTGCAAAAAACCATTCGAACCACCGAGGAGGTGTTGGGTCACAAATCCAACGCCTCCAAAGAGCTTGTATCACCAAAGCATCTAAGGTGTGGTAGCACATGATATTCTTCCAGGAGAATATGATGTCCTCCTTCATCTTAGATGCTACGGTGATACAAGCTTCGAGGTCGTTGGATATGGGATCAAAGGGCATCTAAGTAGTTTTTGTAAAAATTGTGTGCAATTCTCAAACTCATCAAGGTTTCCTACAAAAAAATTAAGACACATCATGTGAGTTGCTATATCTCAGATCTACAAGCTCCAAGCAACTCGTATCGGCATATAGCATCTAAGGTATGGGGGCACATGATATTCTCCCAGGGAGGAGGGGTGGGGCATGCACAACCAATCAGTGGTTGGGAGGGTGGGGACAAATATAATCTAAACAACCCTAAACAGAGCTCCACAATTTTATCTAAGGTCGAGGGGTCGACCCCCGACAATCATAGCTCCGCCTAAACACAACATTTGCATGTACTATAGTACTAGACTTAATATTCATGTTTCAGTTTCATGTTCATTTTAAATATTGAACTGAGGACCATGGATGTCTTACATTTTACTCCCTTCGTTCCTAAATATTAGTCTTTTTAGAGGCTTCAAATGGACTGGCACATACGGATGTATATAGACATATTTTAGAGTATAGATTCACTCATTTTGCTCTGTATGTAGTCACTTGTTGAACTCTCTAAAAGACTAATATTTAGGAATAGAAGGAGTACTTTTGAATTCGTGTCATACATGCATGGGTTGGAAAAATAGATGCACTATACTTATTGGATTGTAGTTGTGTTCGTGCGTGTGTCTCTCTCTCTCTCTCTGTGTGTGTGTGTGTGTGTGTGTGTGTGTGTGTGTGTGTGTGGTCATATGCTTGATACATACAAAGTTTTCTCACCTCCATATTGTTCATCTTTTAAATTTGAATTTGCATTGGAAAACTTACTAGGGATACCATGAAATGTGAAATCCACGTTGAGATCACTATATCACAAACTCACTCTAATTCAACTCATCATAAATCAATTACCACGTTGAGATTAGTATTTGCAAGGAAAATACGGGTATTGTAATACACATAGATTCGTTCGGCAATTTAAAAGGTTCCTTTCGTATTCTCGAATGGTAGGACCCAACGGCGTACCAGCCAGACCTTGGCTCGTGCTGATCCTAAAAAAAGGGGCTCGTGTCCTTCGGTGGCATGCGTGGTACGCACATTAGGCAACCCCAACCAGTCGAGCCTCAGCGTTTCAAGTTGAAATATCTGGCCGCCAGAATTCCAGCCCTAGGAAATTCCCCTCATGTCCCCGGTCCATAATGACTACCGATGAACAACGGAGGGATGCTTTAGTAACTAGACAACGTTACCTACCATGCCGAGCACGGTTCAATTCCCTCGGTCGCCGCTCGTCAAGGTCACCCGTCAACTGTGTTGCCTAGTAGTACTACTACTACACCAGGATGAGCACAGAATTGAGCCCGTTTGTTCGTGCCTAGTACTTGAGTTAATATATCAGGCAATGCACTGGTACGCATGGATTATCCTTTTACTCCCTCCTTTCCGATTTATAGGGCTTATCTCAAAATTTTAGTTTTCCCATTTTATAAGTCTCAATTTGGTTGTTCCCCATCACATGTTCAGATTTCAAGGTGCAATAAATCATTACATGCAAGAATTAAGAGAAAATTGACCAATGCATGTACTTTATATATGCATGCATTGCAATTAATGCATTCGTAAACACAATTTTTGAGGAAAACAAGCGCATTAATTGAGTGGTTTTGCAAACTACAACAATTGTTCCACCACTCACCATCTACCTTGGTTGGTGAGATTTTTGAATTGAGCCCTATAAACCGGAAAGGAGGTTTAACTAAGCAAAATGTTTGACCAAATCCATTCTTAAGAAATATAACAGGACAGATGTACGGCTTCAAAATTTATTGCATGATGCAGGTTATGATATTGTTTCGAATCCTGGATCTTAAATTTCAGAAAATCCAAAAGTGAGCATAAATTCTTGAAACTGAGCATGGTCACGTGATATGGCACAAATATTACTTCGTAAGTTTTTTCTTCAATTCGAGACAAGCTGCTTATGACAAGTTGCACAAATGAAGAGCCAAGGTATTTTGGAACAAAGACCTGTCACGTTAAGCGAACGCTTTCACTATTGAAACCGTGGGCGTTTACGTGCCGCCACGAGTCCCCGCTTCTCATCGGCAGGTGTTGTCCCAGCAAGCGTGTGAGTCGACGGGAGGCGTGCGAGCAGACCGCTGCGCCGGCTGTCAAGGAAGCATGCAAGCAGACCGCTGTGCAGACTCACCGGGAGGCGAGCCCTTTGACCAGGCTCCGCTGCCCACCGTCGTCCCAACTGCCCCCACTTTTAATGTCGCCGGCACCGCAGTTTAAAATCAACCCCGCACTACCTGGTATCGCTACAATCCTCTCTCTTCCTCTCCGGTTCTCCTGTCGTCTACCTCCAACTAGCCTGACCTAAACGTACGCCATGCCGCATCACGATGGTTTGCCCTTAGTGTTCCAGTTTCATGAGGAAGACACCCAGTCGGAGTCTCAAGAACATAAGGTGCTTTGGGACGAGCTTGAACTGGCCTTGCAGGAAGACGTCACGCCTGTCCCCGCTCCCGTTCCGGCTCCCGTCGTCCCGATTGCACCAGCGCCCATCCCCGTGGCATTGATGGGCTGGGAGGCGCACATTGTCGCCGAGCTTGATGCCACGGGGTTCCACAAGGTCCCCGCCGACTTTCACATGCCCATGCACCTGCCAGCGTATGCGCCTGCGCGTGCACTGACGCGCACGCCCGTGCCAGTGCCTGTGCACCTGCCAGCACATGCGCCTGCGTGTGCACTGACGTGCGTGCCCGTGCCGGTGCCTGTGCACACGAATGTCTTCGTCGCACCGTTGACAGCGCCTGTCACCGTGCGGGTGCCAGTGCCCCCCTCAGCAACATGGATGGCCGTCGTCGACCGCTTCCTTGCACCAACGCCAGTCGCCTCCTCCCGCTAGTTGACTCGCTCCGAAGTCCAGAACATTTTGGCCTTCCTTGAAGCTAGGCCAACGTCCAGGAGAACGCCAACAACGGCGCAAGACGCCGCCGTCGCCATCAGTCAGTGGCCGACGACACACAGAGCACGGCAGAGGAGCCGCTTCTCACCGCGAGACGCCCCCGCCGCCGCCGCGTAATCTAAATTTGCCATGAAAAACGTTCGGATTGCCATGCTTAAAATCCGAACGTTTATCATTTCCGTTTATTTTATATCAATCGTATAATTTAAAGTCGGAGTCAGACTGAACAAAATGTATGGTTTGATCAATTGAATGTTCTGCTAGAGCCGTATCAAATTAAATATAAAACGTCATCAAGCCACATGTATTCCTTGTCATCCAACGACCTAGACTGCTTCAATGTCGAGCGCTCAACACGTTTAGCATGCAGTTAATTTCATGCCAAAAATAGTGCTAATCACATGACAACACACAAATAATATCCTAGTAGTTAATATCCGCATGCACTTAATATACTTACAAATTAACGTGCATTGCACGTATTGGCTAGTGCTGCTAGTACGTGAAACTGGTGCCGTGACTTGTGAACGCGTCCAGATATGGTCAACGGCAACATCGCCCGCGAGTTCTTCATGTTTGCCCGTGCGTGTAAACGCAGAAGGGGAGGAGAGAGAGAGAGCACACATGGAACCCACCAGTAAGTGAAGGCGAATAGTACTAGAAATAATATTACATGTTATCCATTAATTAGGCTGTGGTAATATAAAAACATTATGTGAACAAAGGGGGTACAACAAACATTCCTATTCTACGTATGTTGCCTATTGACGTGCGGCTTGAAGGCCCGGTCGCATGTTCGATCCTCGTCCTTTATTGTTTAATTTGTATATGGGTCCAAATTTGTTTCATGACATGTGGGCCCCTCGGTGTGTAGTTTGTAGCACTTTAATTTGTGGGTCGAAATTTGTTCCATTTGAAGTGGACTATCGGTGTGTAATTTTGTAGCTTATTTATAATAATTAAAGAGAACAACATAGTTTTTTCAATAATACCATGGTGCGATGTTGAAGGCGAGAAAGGACGTTCGAGAGAGCGATGACCGAGCCAGAGGGAAATCAACTAGGGGAGTTGTGTGGGTTGCAACGGTGTTTGGAGTAGTTGTGGGCCGAATGCTACGAAAATATAATCTAAACCGACCGGAATAAATGCCTACACAAATTAATCCAAGGTTGGAGTGCCCCTCGCAATGTAAATAGCTCCGGCTTTGCGAGGGATGGACAGGTAGTAGCTTCAACGCGTGGAAGATACGGTGTGAGAAAGCGAGGTCAATCGAGAGACATATAGATAGAGAGACAAAGTGAGTGTTGTCTGACATTCATTGGACAAATATATATGCTCTAGAGAGATATTGTCCGATTGAGCTTTTGGTAAGGGTGAGGGCTATAAGATAGAGCTTGAGAGATGATCCAGTCACAGACGTGTAGATATATTTTGTGCGTGGGAGGAAGCAAGGTCAACCGATCACATAGGGGCCGTGCGATCGAAAGAGTGAGACGGGTTGGAGAGAGTGACCTAGATAGACGATGTGCATGAGAGAGTATACAATGTGAATAGGTCGAATTGGGCTCAAACATGATGATATATCGTTTTTGTCCGAGAAAGAGCGAGGTCAATCGAGACATATATATATATATATATATATATATATATATATATATATAGAGAGAGAGAGAGAGAGAGAGAGAGAGAGAGAGAGAGAGATTGAGTTAGCGTGGCCCACCATGAGGTCGAAAGAGTGGCGGCAGCTTGGATGGACTGACCTAGATAGACAATCTGCGTGAGAGAGTATAGAGTGTGTCGATCGAGGCCCGAACAGGGAGATATATCATTTGTGTGTGAAAGAAAACAAGGTTAAACGAGACTCAGATAAA
>NC_041385.1:352845156-352961239 GCF_002162155.2 Triticum dicoccoides | reverse complement strand
GGGAGTGACCTAGATATACAACGTGCGTTCGTGCGCACGAGAGGTTGGGGGGCTAGATAGGCAATGCATGTATTTAGCGCGAGAGGGTGAGAGGGAGAGGGGGGAGAGAGAGAGAGCTCGGCATGGGGTGCAATGGCGGGTGTGTGAGGTAAATACATTTGGTAACAGGAGTGGAAAAAGGGGTTGTGTAGTTGAGAGACTTAGAGATCGAAACATGGAGATAAAGAATGAACGTGTGTTGGAAACCGATAGCTTGCTAAGGTGGTTAGGAGAGGAAGATTGACCAATACAGGAAGTATGTAGCATTTGTGCGTGGGGGGGGGGCTAAAAACAACATTTGAATGTACATAGTACGAGACTTAATATCGATGTTTCAATTCGGTGTACATTGTAAGATTTGAACCGAGGACCAGGCATACGGGTAATTATTTCGAATTCGTGCCATACTAAGTTTCGAAAAGTTGACATTGACTCAATTTGTTGTGCTATTTTGTAGGTCATATGTTTGAATCCATCCAAAAGTTTTCTCACTACCATGGTGTTCATCATATACATATGAATTTGTATTTAAAAAGTAGCGTGGATACAGTGGAATGCGAAATCTACGTTAGAATTGGAGATCGCTACATGACACACACTCTAATTCAAATAACTAACTACGTGACACACACTCTAATTCAAATAACTAATTATGTGACACACTCTAATCCACGTTAGCGTGGGTACCGTTTCGATTTTTTTTCAAATAACTCCTCATTAATTAATTTATAGCACTCCCTCTGTTCACTTTTATAAGACCTTGAAGATATTTCAGACAATGTGCCAAACAGTTCATTTTAAGTTGTCTGAAACGACTTACAAAAGTGAACGGATGGAGTATCTCGTTTTGAATGACTAATTATTGCAAGGAAAACATGGGCATGGTAATACATACAGATTCGTTTGCAAATGAAAGAAGATTCGTTTGCATTCTCAAATGTAGGCGCACCAGGCAGACCAGGGTCGTGTCGGGGTGGACTCTGCTTCGGTGCCTTAAAGGCAACTGCCCTTGGGTGACTGACATGTGGGCCGGCCACCTGTTGGGCCCACATGTCATGGACACAAAGGCAGGTGCCTCAAGGCACCGAAGCATAGTCCTGTCGGGATGGTCGCATGTGTCGGACAGACGCATAGCACCCAGCCACCCACCCTCCCCCCCAAAAAAAGGACGACGACAATATAAGTTCGCGCTTCCATGTTTCAGATTGAAATATCTGGCGGCCCCAATTCCAGCCCTGCAAAATCTCTCTTCTCCACCGTCCCCTTCCGCGCCCAGATTGCTCAAATCCCTAATTCGTCGCCATCCCTCGAATCGCCCCTCATCTGGTCTCTTTCCCCACCATTCCCCACCTCTGTGCCGGACGACGACGACGAAGATGACGGTCGCGCTTCACCACCGCACCAGAGCTACCTCATCTGCACCCTCGTCCACCACACCGGGTGGTCCACCGACAACGTCGGCCGCCGCAACCGACGTGCCTCACAAACACCGAGTTCCACCGCATTAGGTGCACTTCACCGACGCCGTCTCCCAGCTCACCGGGGCTACTTCACCGAGAACATCGTCGCACCTCCGCCCCTCGAGGCCGTTGGGGCTTCACCAACGGTCTCGTCCACTGCATAGTAGCGCTCCGCTGCCACTCAAGATCTGCACCCGTGCTCAGCCAGCCAACACCAGCGCATCACCCTTAACGGCTCTGAAGTGACCTGCACTCTAGCTAGGCGAGCATGCCCAAATGCTGGCCCGAACTAGGTATCCACACATCACTCCCTTGTGCACTGTTCTGACGATGTTTGGATATCCTTTCACTGCTCTCTTAGCTTACACGCCTATGCAACTCTGACTTTAACTCTTATTTCTTCTGGAGATATCATCTAAAACAAGTAAATCCATTTTTTAGCGAAGCATGACGGCGCTACGGGATCTGGTACACATCCTGCACAACCGTATAACCTTATAAGTATCTGTCCTCCGGTACAATATCAAGGTCGATTCCTCTTATTTGATCAACCATTCGATGTGTCAAAAATGCAGAGGGGGATGCAAGGAGCACAAGGCCTGCACATCCAAGCAAGTTGTAACATGGACTTGTACATGGAACATCTCAAGCGCAAGTAGAGCTGCAGTGAGCCTGTACAACGAGCTAGCGTAAGTCCCTGCATTTCATTTAATTCGTACTGGCATTCGTGTATGATTTGTGTGCAGTGGCTAATTCACGAATTCAAGTTACCAGGGGCGAACATTTAACTTAAAAAATTACGAAGGCACTTGCACTCCGGAAATCAACATAACTTGAGAAATGTGAAGCTACATGCACTTTGAAAACCAGCTAATGATCCAAAGTAGTTCATATTATAAACACTAAATGATGCAAGCACCAAAAAACACAAAATGCAACATGGTGTACAAGGACTACAAACATGGTCTGTACCTGCTTGAATTATTCGTTCTCTGGCTGAAAATATCGAAGTGTAATTGCACGTATAACCAGTGCGCAAACTGCATATCAATATATCTATCCTACACAAGTATGCCAATAGTTTCAAACAATAGATTAGAAAAGTATTTATGCTATGTTGTCATGATACGGGGACTTTCTGGTAGATGGCCTCGACGTTTCCTCAAGCTATGAAAATGCACTATAATTTGCTTGTCATTAATGCCTGCAAATCTCTATCTCTCTCAACATAGTAGATCATCATTAGACACTAAATCCTTCAATGAGCTTGCAAAATGCTTGCATTAGATCCCTCATTAGACACTATATGTTCATCACCTGGAGCATGTAAAATGTTTGCATCAAATCCTTCATTAGCAGTCTGTATATTAGACACTTCAGGCTCAAGAACAACATGAGCTTGTATGTTTGCACCGGAAACTTGATTAGATACATCAGATTCAGTCAGTTCAGTATTGATTGGGGGAGTTATAAAATAAGTAGAAATTGGTTTCATTTTCTCATAGATTCCCTACATACAAGCAGTTTTACAACACCGTCAGGTTTAACTATTGGCCAGAAATTGAAGAGTTGAATTAGATATAATCAGGGATGTGATGTACCTGCTCGTTGCGCATGCTACTCTTGCAAGCTGCGAATGTCTGTTTGCGCAAGCTCGATGACATGCTCGTGTTGCCGCCGCTGCCTCCCACGCAGGCTACACCTAGGGTTGGATCTTCATCTTCTTGTCCTTCCGTTCGCTTGAAGCCCGGCAACCACCCTCCAACGAGGGCGCGAGGAAGTGATGTGTTGGTCTGTCCAGCGGCGGCTAGGTTAGGAGCAAACCAGACTGGAGGCTGGAGCGAATGAATTGGGATTTTTCCTGCTGTCAATCGATATGGGAGGCGCTCGTATTGGCCGCGAGCCTGCTATAGGGCCTGCCTTGCACTTATGTTATTGGCCCATCCAGATTGAAACATTTTTCTCCATTTTTTACATTGCATGCTCGTGCGTTGGGACGAACAAAACTAGCATGGGCCAACCTGGACGACTCAAACTAGATGCACACTTTCCAGCCACCTGAGGCGGCCGCCCATACCAGCCCCTATGGTGGCGTCGCCCCTTTTTGCATGTATGATTGGATAGTGAAAAATATTCCAGTGGCGCTTTTGATTTACCCACAGAATGGTTGAATTGCTTGTTTCTATGAACTGAGTTCGCCAATAATGTGAAGGATGCCGGTCTTTTCATCCTATTCCAAAAGTAATCGCATGAAATATACAGTAAAAGCCAGTGTGATGTGTTTGGCTACAACTAGTCTGACTACACATCCTCATATAACATATCAAGGACGCACCATCTTACCAGATCAACCATTCGACTTACCCATGCAGTGTGGGAAGAAAGAAGTATTGGGACTGCGTATCCAAGCAATTGATGCCATGGACTCGTTTGTACAACCTTGTAAGCGAAAAAGAAGTTGCAGTGTGCCTGTACAAAGAACTAGAGTAAGTTCAGTTGCCTGCTTCTCGGAATTTTAGTTAGCCACTTATTGCAAAATTGTTCAATTACGTTGCTTGGCTTAATTTAGTTTGCTACTAATTACATAATGGCACAGCCTGTTAATCATATTGTAGACTGCGCCTATCTATGTGTTTGATACTTACTGTTAAGAATTACCTATTTGCCTTAACTTAAATATCTACTTGTTTGTTTAACTGCTTTGCTGCTGCAACAGCGGGTTACAATGATGTTAATAACTACTGTACTTTTCAGCATCCTATTGAAACTCTTTAATTCCTTGTTTGTTTAACTGATTTGCTGTTATAACTCCCAGTTGAGATGTTTTGCTAACTTCAACTTTTCTGAATCCAATCGGAACTTTAATGGCAAAATAGGTGAGCCCAAGATCAAAGAGCAAGGTCCCCATGGACATTGCATCATCCCACAGCAGTGGCACCGGCCCAATCATGCATTATGAATTGCCAACTGTTGATGCTCTAGAGGCTAAACTAGTGGTAGAAAGAGATTCTACTTCTGCACTTAGAGATGAAGTTGACATGTTGAGGAAGCAAACAGCACAATCACAAGGAGTACTCAAGACAACCATTAAATATTTGGTGGATTTCAAAACGAAGCAAGCTGAGACTGACCAGATTGTTAAGGTCCTGAAGGAAAAAAGGAAATTAAATTCCTACTTGGTAAATCATAGGTGAAATGTTCTTTCCATAGTTGAATAACCTTTGTGTTGTCTGTTCATGTAATCAATCAAACCATTTGTTTTAGAGATCATGTAATAATTGTTTTTTTTTTGTTTTTTGGTTTGTAATTTTATTTGAGCACAAGTCTGTATTAATTGATAAGACTCGGAGACATTTCATTTGGATTGCTGTTCCAGACCTACAAATATGCCAATCGGGCTGAATGTGCATTCAGAAATAGTAGTAGTATAGATGGACCATAAGTGGCACGCATCGGAAAGGGCCAAGATGCTGGCTAAAAAAGGATGTTGTTGTAGCCAAAAAAAGTACAGCGGCCTGGCTTATGTATGTTAGTTGATATTATTGATCCATATACTCTATAAGTGTTTATATGTCTGTTAGTTCTGTACATTCTTGGTTGATTGACTCGGTATTTGAATCTTGATACATCGCTTGTGTACATATCTAAATGGGAGTACACATTATGTTGCGTGTGACATTTGAGTTGGACATGAAGTGTTCCAAATATTCGAATTCACCTTAAACTGGATTCTAGTTTCTTAATTTGAGTATCGGCATTTGTAAACCATATTCATATATGACAGTGGAATACATCTTTGTCGTCCTTTTGAAGATATATAAAAACATATAGAATGATTTATAAAGATTCATATAGGAATACAAAGTGGATTCGAATTTAGTTGCCAGGGTAAACGTGGATGCTTATTGTCCCAAAATTCGAAAGAAGCACAAAAATGTCCACTCCCACGTCGGCTGCCCGAAGCCAAGTGTTTGGGAGATGGAAATTACTGTCTAGCCATTACACGGACAATTCATCGGCCCGATTTCCACTGCTCTAAATAGGGGTAGGTTAGTAACTTCAATTAGACGTGACTCGACCGCCTTTGAGCCCATTCCGACACGGTGGGCGTCAAACACGGGTGGAAAAACACATTTGATTCAAGCTCGTCCGAAAGACCTCTGTTTCTCCCTCCATTCCCCATTCATACACGGTGGGCGGCAAAACAAACTCGACTCGGCCGAAATCGATGTAGGCAAATATTTTCAATAGGGGCAGGTTTGTAACTTCACTCAGACGTGACACAAACCGCCCTACCTGTCAGCCTCGTTCATACACCGTGGGTGCCAACCACCCTCTCCTCGCCCGAAATCGCTCTGGGCTATTGGCGAGATGCGATATTACCATTCTATCCCCAACCAACGAGACGTCCAAATTTTAAACGGGGGCTGAGTTCATAACTTTCCCATATTTCAGACAGGCGCGTCCCAAAAACATGGTTCCCCATACCTCTCCCTCCATTTTCCCATTCATACACCGTCCACGCTAGAACACCCCATCCCCATACCAGCCTCCGTCCGCCACCCCATCCATCGCCGCCGTCCTCCACCACATCCATCGCCACCGCCCTCCACCATGCCGGAGCACCTACCAAGACCGCGTCGTCCACTGCTAGAGATGGATGTTTCTCATCCACGGCGACGGACCAATAGCCTTGCATCGCGTCCTCTCGCTTCATCGGCGCCGTCGTCCTCTTTGCCGGTGCCGCTCACACGACCTTCTTTTCCACCGCAACGGGACTTATCCCCCGATGCACCCATCTACTGTCGCAGATCTGCTTCAACGCCACCGACAGCCATCGCACCCCCGATGCCTACACGGCGCCGCAAGAGAGGTGGTACTTCATATCTCATCAACTTTTTGATCTCAACCAGAAAATAGATCTTAACTTGGTTACTCTACTTTCTTTTCAGCTCTTAGAATTTAGTTCTTAGTTTGAAGCAAACAATGGATGCTAAATATCATTTCTCCGGTTTGCAGCTTCAAATCTGCCATGGCATAGCCATAATACGGTTTAATTGATCATGCTTAGGGTTTAAGTGATCATGTTGGTTCCGTGGTGGTTTCTTTAATAGAAATCGGAGGGGAAACCCTCTTTTGCTAAAAAAAATATGCTTAGAGTTTCCCCCTTTTATGATCACTATACGATCAAAATACGTGCTTCGTGTCATAATAACACTGCTCCACCCATCAAGCTAAACAAGCTTAGATGTTCAAATACGAATCTAATATTATTAAAACAGAGTTGTTTAATTGGTCAGCTAAATGTTCCTAAATTAGTTTCGAAAATGCATGTTCGCCGCTCGGGTGTGTATCTCTACAGGGTGCCCATGGTGGGCCGGCCCACCCTAGGATTTTGGGTCGTCCCAGGCCCCGATTCCCCTCTGTTCTGCTGCGCGCTTCCGATCTCTACTCGCCCCCAGCCGCCTGCCTCGCTGGCAACTTGCCGTCCTCGGACGGCATGACTCTAGGAGGAGACGTCGGACTAACAGGAGGCCAGGAGTCGCTCGCCCAACAGCGTCACCGCTGCCCGGGCGCGCCGTCGTGCCTACCTTCCTAGTCCGTTTAGGGCTCAGGCGTGCAGCACCCACCAAGCCAACCCGATTTATCCTGAGATACGTCCTCAACACTCAGCAGCCACTCCTCATCACCCATTTTCTAATTGATTCATTACTCATTAGGCAGGACTGTCATTAGGGTTTGTTGTGTGCTCAGTGCTACCTACACTTAATGGTTCAGATGTATTTCGGTAATCTTTAGTACCTCTAAAGTACACAGGGTTTTCAAAATTCCGGCCCTCGAAACAGAAACTAGTCATTTTGGATTGTTGGTCGTAGTGACATTGACCCAGATTACTACTGCAAGCCAGGTTTGTTGACAATTTTACTTGTCTTTCTTACTCATTTGATATAATATCCAATTATTCACGTCGATTAGTTGCAAACAATAAGTGCTAGCCAAACTTCTTCATTCAGATTTTGGACGGTCTCTTACTGCAGTTACAATTCTGCATACTTGTCCTAATAAGCTCACAATTAAATGATTGATTCACTACATCTATGTTTGCCTTGTCATATTTGTTGTCAATATTCTTTTAGGGTGGACCACCCTGTTTCTAAATACTGGAACCGTAGACATGAGTGAATAGTATTTCTCTATGTGATCTCTTCCATCATGTGTGGGTAACGAACACTGCATTGTATAGAAAGAAAGTGTCATTTCCAGCTTTTACATAGGTTTCGATCTTTTACATGGAATACAATCTGCCTACTTGCTTTGTGTCGCACTACCAACACTCCACCCTTGAAGCTAACCATTACGCCACTCATAATTGCTTAGTTTATTTGTTCAAATACGAATTTCATATGATTCTAATGTTCCTACTTCAGTTTTGAAATGTGTGTCTGCCTGTTATAGAGACATAAGGGGTTTGTATTTCTGTGTGTGGTTTGGTCAGCACGGTTGGGGAGGTGAAGTTTGCATATGCAGGGGTTTATAGGGAGACACTCTCCGAGTTGAATCCGCAATGCATTCCATAGATAATCTGACTACTTTTTATGTTTTCATGAATCTCATATTCTGAACAGCATCATAATGATTATGAGCTTGCGCGCATGAAAAGAATAAAGCAGAACAATGCCATGGCTGTCAAACTTGGCATTAAGGGACTGAAATCAAGTCTGGATGCAATGCAATGCAAACGCTCTCCACCTACAGATTCATGCTCAGAATATGATCCTAACAGTGATTCTGAGCTAGAGGGAGACCTAAGTCAATGTAGCTCCCTAGTGGAGGAGTCAGAGGAAGATGTCCTATCTTATTCACCCATCAAGGTACTTGCTCTAACTTTCCAAGGTTACATTGCTCGCACATATCTTGCAACTGATGCTTTGCATTGCTTCTACTTTGTTGAACTGCCATTAGCTTAGTTTACACATTGTGTATGTGAATAAGCCCTCCCTATCCATTTTCAGTACATATTCCATCTGTCATCATACCATATTTATCCATTCAAATGTTGTTCTTGTGTATCAGACGTTCAAAAGGAAGATGGCGATTGCTGATCGTGGAGGAGCACAAGCAAAGTATTTGGAAAAGGTAGTGGCACCTGATAAATCAAATAGCCCATTAGGTGTAGTTGCAATATCACCTGACCCACAAAATACCCCAACTCTAGCAGACTCTAGCCCTACTACACTGGTCATTTCTGATGCCCCAACTCAGCAGACCCCAACTGCAGCAAACAGTATGATTATGCCAGTTGACATAGCACCAGCTGTATGACGCAAAACCCCCATTCCAGCAAAGAGTACACCAAATCCAGTTGCCAAATCCCTTTTCGAACCAGAGAGAGCCCCAATTGTAGCAAATAGGACCCATGTTCCATTTCTTCCCAGTTTAGAAGACGAAGCTTATGTTGTTGTCAGGAACTTTGTGCGCATCTTTCCTTCATGGAAAGATTATACCGCAGACACAGAACAATTTCCAGTCTTCCTCCGCAACTTACGCGTAAGTAATGTACTAATGTTATTCATGGTCATTACTGCATATGTTTCTGCTGACAAAAGACACAAGATTTCATTCTTTTAAATAGGCGAGGAGCAAACTGGATTGTGATGAGGAGCAAGAGTTGGTTGTGCTTTTCAAGCACTCGTTGATGAAGTATCGTTCCTACCTGAGGCAAGCGCACTTCGATGGCAATCCTTTGAACGAAATTTCTGTAAAATCTCTGGTGCTACATTTATTCGACGGTGACTAGAATAATCTTGTTACACATTGGTCTCGGCTGCAGCGTAAGGTACTGTCTATGATATCACATCAAAATTTGAACTACATTTCTGCATTTGCCTTAATGTCTCACTTGTATGAAAATTGTTAGCAGAAGAACATTCATTCTCAAGGGACCACAGAATCTCGCAACTATACTGCACACTGCATTGCTTTTGTGAGTACCTCTTGCCCTGTATGACCATACTTACTTTCATAGTTGTTTGATTATGTAGCATCACTGCACATGTTAGCCTCGTAATCGTCCATTTGGTGGACATTATAAGATCCGTATGGACTCTTACACAAATTTAGAATCAACCCAATGCTTTTGAAGAGGTTTAGCTCTGCAGTCCTCTTGTAAGGACTGAACGTGGTCTATCACTGTACTTAAATTAACAGCTACTCCCTCTGTCCCATAATATAAGAATGTTTTGTACAGTACACCAATGTTCAAAACACTCTTGTATTATGGGAAGAGGGATTGGTTCATTTTGTCTCCCTCGCCCACCATTTACTAAAAAAGATCAGATCTATATTTAATCTTACCAACAAGTAGAATACACAGACAATGCCAGTGCAGAAGTGTAGCCCATTGCTCTTGTCAGTACATTTTGTCCTGTAACGCTTGTACTTCCAGGGATTGGTAGTTGATTATGTAGCATCAATTTACATCTTATCTTCATTATCCTCTATCCCTTCCAGTATTATCATATCTATAATTACTCTCTACAAAATGTAGAGTACAGGCAATGCTTATGAAGAAGATTATGTGCTGAAATTCTTGAGTTATCCTTCCGTTGACATGGAGAAGGGCATTATAAAGCCGGTGTAAACTGTTAATGTAAGTCAGTCATTCTAAAGCCTTTATCCTCAACTGCTGTTTAATTTGCTCATACTCCCTATCGTTTACTGCTGTTTAGTTTGCTGTTTCTACCAAAATGCATGTTCGTAAGAACTGTAAGTTCTAAGTTTTACTTGTAAAACCAAATTTCTTATTCATACCATGCACATTACTTAATACTCCCTATATGTATGCTTGGTTTTGTGGATCTATAATCCAGTGTGTGGTGAAGTAGCCCACGTTTGCACCTTGTCATCTCCTGTTCTATCTTACTGATGTGGCTGATGATATGAACAACATGCCATGCACATTATCCAAAATAGATACAATGATTTTCTTTGCCCTTCATCTATGCTTGTTATGTTGACATGGTAATCCAGTAGTGTGGTGAAGCTCCCCGCATTATGAACAATGCCAAATTATGCTATTGATATTTTGAACTTACTCTTTATTTTCTAATTTGAAATTGGATAGAATTGACAGAATAGTTACCATCTTTGTTTATACACGTGCAAAACCTGTCATCTGTCTGCTTTGTATCAGGGTGATATGCCTGATGGCATGCACAAGTCTGCTGAAGGCTGTGAGACAAACCCAACATATATTGCAGCAAAGAAGGCAAAACATCTTGAAGATAGCGAGACAACCCCAAAGTCTTGTCTTGATGCAGTATTCAAGTTACTTGAGACTAACAGTCAGACAAGCTCACAGAATTCGTTGTCTGAATCAGTTCGACTTCTTCTGTCCCAAGTTCTAGCAGAAAGGCATTCTGCAACTCAACTTTGACTTGAAGTCCTATCTCTAAGAAAGACTATGGAGAACACCAATGAGAACCTCATCGCTAAACAGCTACACCTGGAAGCTATGACCGACATGGTAGGCCGGTCTCACAGCCTTGCTCAGCAGCTTGCGCAGCAGTTCCCCCGCAAGGCTAACCTTTCTTGAACTGTCTTGGAAGTGGTCTCGGTTCAGTATTATTTTGTTACGCTGCAATGGTGCCCAGTTTTTGTAATCTGCTTCTTCGTTGCGCTTTATGATCACTGGTGGCGAACTTCGATGCCCAGTGGATGTAATATACCTTAAATCCTTTATTGTATAGTGTAGGTTTATTCTTAGTTACTATGCCGTAATTTCTTTATTGTATAGAGTAGGTTTGTTCTTAATTCCTACTAGTTACTGCCATCATTCGCTATCTGAAAAAAAATTAGATGTAGTCGACCGGGCCGAAACATTCGACTCTAACGGGCCAGGTTTTTAGCGGGCCACAATTGGGCCGGCCTGCGTCTTTCTTGGGCCCGAATGATTGGGGCCTTCACACATTGCGCCAGGCCCAAACTTACACCGGCCTATATTTTAGTTGGGCCTTTTGTCGACCCAGCGCTTAGTTTGGCCCAGGTAGCGTTGGGCCATTAACAGGCTGAATATTGTACTAGCCTCTTACGGCCGAGATGAAACCACGGGCCTTTAGCAGGCCAAAATACATGTTGGGCCTCAATTTTCACTAGTCGTCGACGGGCCTTCAGCAGGCCGAAATATAGACCGGGCCGTTATGGGCCCAGTTAGCTCACGGGCCGTTACCAGGCCAAAACATATCTCGGGACTTAGTTGGCCCACTGATATCATGGGCCTTTAAGGGGCCGAAAGCTTAGTACAGGCATCAACGGGCCAAATTACGCGACAGGCCTTTAACAGGCCCAAAGTCACGTTGGGCTTAACTGTTGCCACCTTTAGCACGGGCCGTTAGTGGGCCCGATGTCCCGTCGGACCATATATGGCCCATGGGCAGCACGGGCCATTCCCAGGCCGAAAGTCACACCGGGCTGAAATGGGTCCATGTCTACATCAGGCCTCTAACAGGCCGAAAGTCACTAGGCTGTAGTTGGGCCCGAATATTCAGCGAACAATTAACGGGCCAGATCTGGCTTCGGGCCGCAAATGGGCCCAAATATTGGGCGAACAATTAATGGGCCAGATCTGGCTTCGGGTCGTAAATGGGCCCAAATATTGGGCGAACAATTAACGGTCCAGATTTGGTTTCGGGCCGTAAATGGGCCTTTATTAAGCAGGCCGTTATTGGGCTGGCCCACTAGTACCTGATTAAGTTCTACGGGCCTTTGACTGGGCCGGCCTTTTTAACCTATATGGGCCTCTGTTGGGCCCAGCCACGTGTCGACGTACCATAGGCATGTCTCCTCCAATGGACGGGCGACATCTGGCCCACTAACGAGCTGACAGGTGTTCCCTTCGGCCAATCAGAATTTTACACGTGGAAATTTCCCATTGGTCGGGGCTGTTAATGGGTTATCGGATCCAAAATCCGACCCGATAGCTTAACGGCGTTCCGTTACGGTGGATGCCACATGTCGGTCACCCTTGACGAAAGCACTTCTGTGACGCGCGATTTATCGTCATGGAAGTGGACACTTCCGTGATGATAATTTTGGTAATGTCATGGAACACTTCTATGACAACACAGGTATGACTATCTTGATTCTGTCATAAATTTGTCATGGATGTACATGCATGACAAAAAACGCGACCTACTGTGACAAACACGTATCATCATGGAAGTGTATTTTTTTGTAGTGATGTGATGAAAACCCTATCTTTTTTATCCTCGATGGCAACAATACAATATGTGCCTTGCTGCCCCTACTGTCACTGGGAAAGGACACCGCAAGATTGAACCCAAAGCTAAGAACTTCTCCCATTGCAAGAAAGATCAATCTAGTAGGCCAAACTAAACCGACAATTCGAAGAGACTTGCAAAGATATCAAATCATGCATATAAGAATTCAGAGAAGAACCAAATAATACTCATAGATAATTTGATCATAAATCCACAATTCATTGGATCTCGGCAAACACACTGCAAAAGAATATTACATCGAATAGATCTCCAAGAACATCGAGGAGAACATGGTATTGAGAATCAAAGAGAGAGAAGAAGCCATATAGCTACTAGCTATGGACCCGAAGGTTTGTGGTAAACTACTCACGCATCATCGGAGAAGCAATGGTGTTGATATAGAAGCCCTCCGTGATCGAATCCCCCTCCGGCAGGATGCCGGAAAAGGCCCCTAGATGGGATCTCACGGGTACAGAAGGTTGCGGCGGTGGAAAAGTGGTTTCGTGGCTCTCCTGGATGTTTTTAGGGTATAAGAGTATATATAGGCGAAGGAGCTAGGTTAGGAGACCCATGAGGGGCCCACGAGGTAGGGGGCGCGCCCTAACCCCTAGGGCGCGCCCTCCTGCCTTGTGGCCGCCTCGTTGCATCTCTGACTTCGTCTCCAAGTCTTCTAGTTTCCTTCTGGTCCAAGAAAGATCATCGTGAAAGTTTCATTCCGTTTGGACTGCGTTTGGTACTCCTTTTTCGCGAAACTCTAAAATAGGCAAAAAAAACAGAAACTGGCATTGGGCTCTTGGTTAATAGGTTAGTCCAAAAATAATATAAAATAGCATAATGCCTATTAAACAACCAAAACAAATAATATAATAGCATGGAACACTCAAAAATTATAGATACTTTGGAGACGTATCAAGCATCCCCAAGCTGAATTCCTGCTTGTCCTCGAGTAGGTAAATGATCAAAATGGAGTTTTTGATGTGGAATGCTACCTAACATATTTATCCATGTAATTTTCTTTATTGTGGAATGAATGTTCAGATCCGAAAGATTCAAAACAAAAGTTTAATATTGACATAAAAAAATACTTCAAGCATACTAACAAAGCAATTACTTCTTCTCAAAATATCATGGCCAAAGAAAGTTTATCCCTACAAAATCATATAGTTTGGCTATGCTCCATCTTCATCACACAAAATATTCAAATCATGCACAACCCCGGTTTCAGCCAAGCAATTGTTTCATACTTTAGTATTTTAAAAAAAAATCAACTTTCACGCAATACATGAGCGTGAGCCATGGACATAACACTATAGGTGGAATATAATGGTGGTTGTGGAGGAGACAAAAAAAGAGGAGATAGTCTCACATCAACTAGGCGTATCAATGGGCTATGGACATGCCCATCAATAGATATCAATGTGAGTGAGTAGGGATTGCCATGCAACGGATGCACTAGAGCTATAAGTGTATGAAAGCTCAAAAAGAAACTAAGTGGGTGTGCATCAAACTTGCTTTCTCATGAAGACCTAGGCCATTTGAGGAAGCCCATCGTTGAAATATACAAGCCAAGTTCTATAATGAAAAATTCCCACTAGTGTATGGAAGTGACAAAATAAGAGACTCTCTATCATAAAGATCATGGTGATATTTTGCAGCACAAGTGTGGAAAAAGGATAGTAACATTGCCCCTTCTCTCTTTTTCTCTCATTTTTTTGATTGGCTTCTTTGGCCTCTCTTTTTTTATTTCCTCACATGGGACAATGCTTTAATAATGATGATCATCACACTTCTATTTACTTACAACTCGAAAAATTACAACTCAATGCTTAGAACAAAATATGACTCTATGTGAATGCCTCCGGCGGTGTACCGGGATGTGCAATGAATCAAGAGTGACATGTATGAAAGAGTTATGAAAGGTGGCTTTGCCACAAATACGATGTCAACTACATGATCATGCAAAGCAATATGTCCATGATGAAGCGTGTCATAATAAACGGAATGGTGGAAAGTTGCATGGCAATATATCTCGGAATGGCTATGGAAATGCCATAATAGGTAGGTATGGTGGCTATTTTGAGGAAGGTAAATGGTGGGTGTATGGTACATGCGAAAGTTGTGCCGCACAAGAGAGGCTAGCAATGGTGGAAGGGTGAGGGTGCGTATAATCCATGGACTCAACATTAGTCATAAAGAACTCACATACTTATTGCAAAAATCTATAGGTCATCAAAACCAAGCACTACGCGCATGCTCCTAGGGGAAGGGTTGGTAGGATTTAACCATCGCGTGATCTCGACGTCCACACAAAGGATGACAATCAAAGAGATACCTCATGCTTCAAATTTGTTACACAACGGTCACCATACGTGCATGCTACGGGACTCACAAACCTCAACACAAGTGTTTCTCAAATTCACAATTAATCCACTAGCATGACTCTAATATCACCATCTTCATATCTCTAAACAATCATAAATAATCAAACCTATCATAGTATTCAATGCACTTTATATGAAAGTTTTTATTATATCCCTCTTGGATGCCCGTCATATTAGGAATAATTTTATAACTCAAGCAAATTACCATGCTGTTCTAAAAGACTCCCAAAATAATATAAGTAAAGCATGAGAGTTCAACAATTTCTATAAAATAAATCCACCGCTGTGCTCTAAAAAGATATAAGTGAAGTACTAGAGCAATATTGCCTAGCTCAAAAGATATAAGTGAAGCACATAGTGTCTCTCCCAAAAGGTGTGTAAAGAAAGGATGATTTTGGTAAACTAAAAAGCAAGGACTCAAATCATACAAGACGCTCCAAGCAAAACACATATCATGTGGTGAATAAAAATATAGCCTCAAGTAAAGTTACCGATAGACGAAGATGAAAGAGGGGATGCCTTCTGAGGCATCCCCAAGCTTAGGCTTTTGGTTGTCCTTGAATATTACCTTGGTGTGCCTTGGGCATCCACAGTCTTAGTCTCTTGCCACTCCTTATTCCATAATCCATCAAATCCTTACCCAAAAGTTGAAAACTTCACAACACAAAACTCAACAGAAAATCTCATGAGCTCCGTTAGTATAAGAAAATAAATCACCACTTTAAGGTACTGTTGCAAGCTCATTCTTTATTTATATTGGTGTAATATCTACTGTATTCCAACTTTTCCATGGTTCATACCCCCCGATACTACCCATAGATTCATCAAAATAAGCAAACAACAAGCGAAAAACATAATTTGTCAAAAACAGAACAGTCTGTAGTAATCTATAACTCTCGAATACTTCTGTAACTCAAAATATCCATCCAAATTAGGAAAACCTGAGCAATTTGTGTACCAATCCAGAGCAAAAAGAATCAGATCAAAAGCACATTTCTGTGAATTATCAAACTAATTTACTAAGAGCAAAAGTTTCTGATTTTCAGCAGGATCAACACAACTATCGCCGTAAGCTATCCTAAAGGTTATACTTGGCGCAAACACTAATTAAAACATAAAACCACATCTAACCGGAGGCTAGATGAATTATTTATTACTAAACAGGAGCAAAAAGCAAAGAACAGAAATAAAATTGGGTTGCCTCCCAACAAGCGCTATCATTTAACGCCCTTAGCTAGGCATAAAAACATGAATAGGTCTAGATATTGCCATCTTTGGTATGCAATTCTTCAATTGAACACGTATAACCCTTAGGAGACTCTTTGGTTTTATCAATGATTAAACTCCTAGGCAAGAAATCGAGAAATTCATTCGTGTCAAAAGGTTCCTTAATTATATCGAAAAGATTGGGGTGAACACTTATTGATTTGAGATCTTCATTTTCCTTACTAGAAGATTCACCCTTATTCTTAGGAACGTAAATAAACTTGGAAACTTTGGCAGGAGGAAGATTTGAGGTATTTTTAACAGCAGAAAAAGCGGAACCCAAGTTGGTAATAATATCTTCAAGCTTATCAATTCTAGTAGAATCTTGAACTATATTTTCATTAACTATGGGTTCCTTTTCTCTAAGATTCTTTAGAGTAACTCCTACGTTAGATCCATATTGAGTAATTTGATTATGAATCTTATATCCTAATTTTCAATTGATTCTACAGTAGCAAGTTTATTCTCAATAATATCAAGTCTTTGCATCACATATTCCAAGGTTAAAATGGTTCCATTGACCAAAAGAGGTGGTGGGCCTAACAAATCTATCATGGCATTATAAGAATCAAAAGTATGGCTTCCCAGAAAATTCCCGCCGGTAATGGTGTAAAGAACATATCTATTCCAAGGAGTAATTCCCACATAAAAATTGTGAAGAAGAACAGAAGTAGATTGTTTTCTAGTAGATCTATTTTGAGCATTGCAAATTCTATACCAAGCATCTTTTAGATTTTCTCCCTCCCTTTGTTTAAAATTGAGAACTTCATTATCGGGAGTACTGACAATGATAGGAGGACTAGCCATGAAGGTGAATCAAGTGATCTAACACACAAGCACACAGTTGGGATCTCACGGGTACAGAAGGTTGTGTTGGGGAATGCAGTAATTTCAAAAAAAATCCTCGATCACGCAAGATCTATCTCTAGGAGATGTATAGCAATGAGAGGGGAGAGTGTTGTCTACGTACCCTCGTAGACCGAAAGCGGAAGCGTTATGACAACGCGGTTGATATAGTCGTACGTCTTCACGATTCGACCAATCCTAGCACTAAAGATACGACACCTCCGCGATCTGCACATGTTCAGCTCGGTGACGTCCCATGAACTCTAGATCCAGCTGGGGTCAAGGGAGAGTTTCACCAGCACGACAGCGTGGTGACGGTGATGATGAATTTACCGACGCACGGCTTCGCCTAAGCACTACGACGATATGACCGAGGTGGAAATCTGTGGAGGGGGGCACCGCACACGGCTAAATAATCAACTTGTGTGTTCTAGGGTGCCCCCTGCCCCCGTATATAAAGGAGCAAGGGGGAGGCCGGCCGGCCCTCATGGGGCGTGCCCCAAGTAGGATTCCTACTAGGAATCCTATTCCTAGTAGGTTTCCAACAAGGGAAGAGAGGGGGAAGGAGGAAGGAAGAGGGGGAAGGGAAGGAAAGGGGGGCGCCGCCCCCCTTCCCTTGTCCTATTCAGACTCAAGGGGGGGCGTGTGGCCATGTAACGCCCCGGTTTCGATGCGCCAGGTGTCTGCCAGTTATTCGCCGTCGTTGCCATGTCATCTGATTGCGTGTTGCATTTTGCCATGTCATCATCTACATTTCATCCTCATGTTTTTCAAAACTTGCATCCGTTCGGGTTCTCCCGGTTCTCTCTGTTGTCCGTTCGGAGTCCAGACACACTCGCACGCGCCCGCGGCACCTCCGAAATATTATTTTATAAGTGGCATAAAAATGTTCTCGGAATGGGTTGCAACTTGTCGTGCGGTCTTATTATAGTGTAGACAGGCCGCCTGCCAAGTTTCGTCGCATTCGGAGTCCATCTGATAGCCCAACCGTTAAACCTACAACCGCAATATAGCCGGTCTATACGTCGGACGTTTTCGGTATCCGGAAACAGTTGCCGGGCTGCATTTCTCCCCTCTCCTCTCAGCCCAACCCTCTCGTCACAGCCCACCTAGGCATGTGTAACCCCCCTCGCGTCCGGAACTGCCCGATCGAGATCGGAGGGCTCCAAAAAACCCCCAAAAACCAAACCCTAGCCATCCCTGCTATAAATGGACACCACATCTCCATTTTGGGCAACCCTAACCCCCTCCTTCTCTTTTTCCATGCCACCCAACCCGCAGCCACCTCCTCCCACCTCGGGGGCCGCGCCGCCGCCTTCTCCCTCCAAATCCGGCGCCCCCCCAGCCTCCTCTCGCCACTTGGCGTCGTCTGAGTGGCTGCGCCGCCACTCAGCGCCGCTCCTGCCCTATCCCCGCCTTCCACGCGTCCTCCTGTGGCCCCGCAGGCCCAGGCACAGCCCGCCCGGGCCCGAGCCGCCGCCGCCCCGGCCCGCAGGCGCTCGCCCGCGTCCAGCGCCCGCTCCCCTCGTCCCCAAGCCAGGAGGGCTCGGCCACGCTCGATCCGCCCGGCCCCGCCAGACCGCTGTCGCCGCCCGCCGACCCCTCGCCGGTGCGGTGCTCCGCCATCTCAGGTCTCTGCCGCCGGCCTCCCTCTCCCTTCCCTTTCTCCTTCCTCCCCTCACGAGCTCTCTCTCTCTCCTGGACAGCAGCCCCCGCCACCGAAGGAACTCGCCGATGCCGCTCTGTGGAGCTCCGCAGGTCGCCGTCGAGCTCGGATCTGGAACCCCCACCTCCGGATCTGCCCATTTCCCTGAGTCCTCGCCGCTCTGTCGCTCCTTTCGCCGGAGTTTGAGCGTCGCCGTCCCGCGTCAGGAGGACGACGCCCCCAGTCGCCCGCGTGGGCCACGGCCTCGTCCGGCCCAGCCCACCTCCAAGCCGGCCGGCCTCTCCTTCCTTCTGGGCTTGGCCCATGGTGAGAGCCCAGTGAACCCTGCCCGTGCGATTTTTAGCTAATCTGCGCCCACTCTGTTTTTTTCCTGAAAAATGACCAAGTCCCGAAATATTTTGACATTATCATGCCATGTTCATCGCATCATATCTCCATGCATACTGCTCCATTTTGTGCATGTAATATGTCAAATTGTTCGTATCATCGAGTACATCATTTCATTCCATTGCATCATGTTCATTTGAGGTCATCTTGATGTCTGAATCATTGTTGCAAGAGTGCTTCATAATGTTGTCTGCTGTCTGTTAGCAGAACTAGCTCTTTTGTCATTTTTGCCATGATTGGTGTGTGCATCCTATGAGGTTGATGTCTACATGTGTTTTGCTCTATGCCATGTCTTCTTTACAAAGGTATATGCCATGTATTTTTGTGATCAATGTGGTGACTAGCACAAGCATGCAAACTAGGCATCGTGATGTTGCTGATTTCAGTCCCTGTTCTGCTGTTATTTTGATGTCATGTAAACATGATGCTACAGAGAGATCCATGCATATTTTGAGATACTTCAGTAAGGATGTTTTGAACATATGGTTAATGTCTATCCATTCATGCCCCTGTTTGCAATTATGGAGTAGTCTATCATGTCATTTTCGTGCTCTACTTTTGCTTCAAAATGTTTCCTGGCAGATTGTTTGCATGTTATTCAAGTTTGCCAAGGTTGTTGTAGTTGATCCTTGCATGCTATGAACTTGTTCTTGACTTGCTTAGCTTCACAAACATGTCTTCTTACTGTTGGTTGCATTTCCATGCCATGTATTGCTCTGTGGTGAGTGGTACAAGCTCATCAACATGCCTTCATAATTCTGTTCCTGCCATGTATGAATCTGTATTATAACTTGCCATGTTTACATGGGTGTCATCATTTCTTCTGATCCTTTTTGGCTCATGGTCAGTAAGGGACTTTTGTTCTATGCATTTAGTAGTACCATGACATGCCTTTGTTTGCCATGATAAGTCCCTACAACATATTGTTTGATAGCTCTAAACATTGCAACCTGATGTTATTTTCTGCAGTCTGAACTGTTATTATTTGCAATCTTGCCATGTGGGTTTGAGCATGTTCTAGTGATTTCTGGAGATAGCTCAGTGTTCATGTTTTGTTATGATTTACCTGTACATCATGACCATATCTTTTGTTTTCATGTTGAGATGTTGTAGCATATTGTTTTGATGCTTGCAATATGCCTAGTTGCTGTTTTGGACAGCTTGTCCTTTAAACTTGTATGGAGTATGTGTTGAACCGTTGCTCCGTTTTGAGTGTGCTCTATATGAAACTTGCTGGATTTTGCATGTAGTTTCATATTATCATGTTACATCCATGTTTTGAGGTGTTTGCTTGATGTTTGTATGCATTTTGCATCAATGCCATGTTTAACTTGTTTTGCTCATATCTTTTAGGCCGTAGCTCCGAATTAAATGAACTTTACATGTAACTTGACTAGAATCTCATGTAGATCATCTTGGTGCATCTTAACTTGCTGTTTAACAACTTGAACATAATGTTTATTCAGATCTGGACCAATTTCGAAATTTGCATATGAGGACTTACCGGAGTTGTTATATGTTGTTTCCGGCCCAATTTAAACTTGCCTTGATGTGTTGCTCTTGTTTGCATCATCTCTTTCCATGAGTAGCCTCATCTAGATTTTTCATGCATCATGCTTGTTGTGTATCATGTCATGTTCATGTGTGGTGTGTTTACTATGTTGTGTGCTTCTCTCGATAGTTCCCGTTTCGTTGCGATCGTGAGGATTCGTTCGGCTACGCTTGGTTCGTCTTCGTGGCTTCATCTTCTTCATGGACTCGTTCTTCTTCCTAGCGGGATTTCAGGCAAGATGACCGCTACCCTGGATCTCATTACTATCATTGCTATGCTAGTTGCTTCGTTCTATCGCTATGTTGCGTTACCTATCTTTTGCTCATCAAGCCTCCCAAATTGCCATGAACCTCTAACCTTTGACACCCTTCCTAGCAAACCGTTGTTTGGCTATGTTACCGCGTTGCTCGGCCCTCTTATAGCGTTGCTAGTTGCAGGTGAAGTTGAAGATTGCCCCATGATGGACAGGATTTTGGTTGGGATATCACAATATCTCTTATATTATTAATGCATCTATATATTTGGTAAAGGGTGGAAGGCTCGGCCTTATGCCTGGTGTTTTGTTCCACTCTTGCCGCCCTAGTTTCCGTCATACCGGTGTTATGTTCCCGGATTTTGCGTTCCTTACGCGGTCGGGTGATTTATGGGACCCCTTGACAGTTCGCTTTGAATAAAACTCCTCCAGCAAGGCCCAACCTTAGTTTTACCATTTGCCTCACCACCACCTACATTTCCCTTGGGAGTAATTAACCCGAGGGTCATCTTTATTATATCCCCCCGGGCCAGTGCTTGTCTAAGTGTTGGTCCGAACCAGAGCCACTTGCAGCGCCACCTCGGGGAAACTTGAGGGTTGGTTTTAGTTGTACGTAGTGTTCATCCGGTGTTGCCCTGAGAACGAGATATGTGCAGCTCCTATCGGGATTGTCGGTGCATCGGGCGGCTTTGCTGGTCTTGTTTTACCATTGTCGAAATGTCTTGTAAACCAGGATTCCGAGTCTGATCGGGTCTTCCTGGGAGAAGGTATATCCTTCGTTGATCGCGAGAGCTTATCATGGGCTAAGTTGGGACACCCCTGCAGGGTATAATCTTTCAAAAGTCGTGCCTACGGTTATAGGCAGATGAGAATTTGTTAATGTCCGGTTGTAGATAACTTGACACCAGATCCGAATTAAAACGCATCAACCGCGTGTGTAGCCGTGATGGTCTCTTCTCGGCGGAGTCCGGGAAGTGAACACGGTTTTGGGTTATGTTTGACGTAAGTAGGAGTTCAGGATCACTTCTTGATCATTGCTAGTTTCGCGACCGTTCCTTTTGCTCTCTTCTCGCTCTTATTTGCGTATGTTAGCCACCATATATGCTTAGTCGCTGCTGCAACCTCACCATTTTACCCCTTCCTTTCCCTTTAAGCTTTGCTAGTCTTGATACCCATGGTAATGGGATTGCTGAGTCCTCGTGGCTCACAGATTACTACAACAACAGTTGCAGGTACAGGTTTTGCGATGATCATGACGCGAGAGCGATGCTTGCTTGCGTTGAGTTCTTCTTCTGCTTCTTCGATCAGGGGATAGGTTCCAGGTCGGCAGCCTGGGCTAGCGGGGTGGATGTCATTTGAGTTTCTGTTTGTGTTTCATCCATAGTCGGATGATGCTCTAATGTATTGTGATGTTGTATTCGTGTGGCATTGTATGCCTTATGTATGTATCCCTACCTTTTATGTAATGTTGATGTAATGATATCCACCTTGCAAAAGCGTTTCAATATGTGGGTCTATCCTTGGTGGGACCTTCGAGTTCCTTTTGGATAGGGTCGCATATTGGGCGTGACAGGCCAGCCCCTCTTGGCCCTTCCTCTTCTCCCACCAAGGCCCATCTAGGCCCACTAGTTCCCCCGGGGGGTCCCGGTAACCCTCCGGCACTCCGATTTTTTCTGAAACTTCTCCGAAACACTTCCGGTATCCGAATATAGTTGTACAATATATCAATCTTTATGTCTCGGCCATTTCGAGACTCCTCGTCATGTCCGTGATCACATCCGGGACTTCGAACAATCTTCGGTACATCATATCACATAAACTCATAATACCAATCGTCATCGAACGTTAAGCGTGCGGACTCTACGGGTTCGAGAACTATGTAGACATGACTGAGACTCACTTCCGGTCAATAACCAATAGCGGAACCTGGATGCTCATATTGGTTCCTACATATTCTACGAATATCTTTATCGGTCATACCGCATAACAACATACGTTGTTTCCTTTGTCATCGGTATGTTACTTGCCCGAGATTCGATCGTCGGTATCTCAATACCTAGTTCAATCTCGTTACTGGCAAGTCTCTTTACTCGTTCTCTAATACTTCATCCCGCAACTAACTCATTAGTCACAATGCTTGCAAGGCTTATAGTGATGAGTATTACTGAGAGGGCCCAGAGATACCTCTCCGAAACACGGAGTGACAAATTCTAATCTCGATCTATGCCAACCCAACAAACACCTTTGGAGACACCTGTAGAGCACCTTTATAATAACCCATTTATGTTGTGATGTTTGGTAGCACACAAAGTGTTCCTCCGGTATTTGGGAGTTGCATAATCTCTTAGTCTGAGTAACTTGTATAAGTCATGAAGAAAGCAGTAGCAATGAAACTGACACGATCATAATGCTAAGCTAATGGATGGGTCATGTGCATCACATCATTCTCCTAATGACTAGATAGGAATTATGGCTTGCCGCACCCGGCAGCTATGCTGCCGGGTATATTTATGTTCAATCTATTTGCACAACCGTCGAAGCACTTCAAGTATAAAAATTGGCAAACACAATAAAGTAAATATAGTGGTACTCCTTCAGAGAAGAGTTCGAAATAGATAATATAACATCAAAAAAAGTCACGGAACACAATCGTTCAAACCCAGCATCCAATTCACTCATTTCAAAGCTTAAATAAAAGACCGGATGGGATAGTCCATAGTTGTACAAATCCAGCTTGAGTAAATCCTCGTCAGATCCAACATTTGATTGATAAACAAAATAAAGAGGGCCTAGTAGTGATAGCACAAAGAGGCGGCATAGATATTTGAGGCATAAACAGAGGCAAAACTCCTTCAACACGGTAATGTGTGCTCGCCTTTGAGCAACATCATCCCCGTCTATGTATCCTGAATGTTGGGGATGATAAAGCACTTATATGTTGACATTCAAAGGCATATACATAGGTGATATTGAAGTATGCAACAGTAGATAAATAAGCTTTCTTGAGCACAATATTTATATGTATCAAATACTCTATCCGTCCGGGAAAACTTGTCCTCATCTTAGTTCATTTATAATTTTGCAAATAAACCCTTATCCTTTTAATTCTCTTGCTAATCAACCCATCTTCCACCCCCGTCGCACGCGGGCACTGCGTGCCCCAGCCACCGTCTCCCCTGTCACCGCGGGGCACCGCGCGCCCTAGCCGTCGTAGAGCTCAGCTTGCACCACAGCTGCCAACTTGCACCCCTGCTTACCTGCGCACACGGAGGCGAGCTTCCCCCCGCCCACCTGCTCCTCTGCGGTGACACCTTGACGGACGGCAGCTGCACGGCTGACGGGCAGAACCTCCTTGTCGTCCTTCTCGAGTCACCAGCACCGCCGCCCACCTGCGCAGCTGCCACAGAGGTGACCACCACCGCTCGCAGGGCCTGCGCCGTCCGCTTCGGCCGTCGGCACGTTGTCTTTCGCCACTCCGGCCTCTTCTGTTGTTTCCGTCTTCCTCCGCCTCTATTGCTTCTGCTAGTGGTGGTGCAGCTCCCGATCTTCGTCCAGGTGGCCCCAATCTTCTTATTCGTCCAGGTGACCCCGGCTCTGCTGCTGTTGAAGGTACCAGCGCCCCTCCCAAAAATTGCTGTCATGTGGACAAATTGATGTGAGATTGTTTGGATAACATCATTGTAGATCAGATTGATGTGAAATTGATTTGAATTAGATCACCAGTGGATCATCCAGTTAGATTAATTGGATGTTTGTTCTGTAATTTGATGAGCGCCTAAACTGAATTGTATATCCTGTATAGTGACTGTAATTTGGAGTAGTGGCTGTAATTTGGATTAATTGGAGTAACCTGGATTAATTGGAGTAACCAAATGTTCAGTCTAAGCTAAGAATTAATGGACTGGGTTGACTAACTAAACTTGAAAACTGCATTAGATACGATTCAGTATGTTTCAGAACTTCAGATTCAGTAAATAAAAATGGAGTATAGCATTGGTTACATCCTCATCTTCTTGCATCTTGATTCAGTAAGCTTCAGAACTTTAGATTGGTTCTTGTTAGCTTGGTTGCAGCTCCATTTTTCCCTGCTCCTACTGTTAGTTCAGTAAGTTTCAGTAAGAATGGAGTATATTTTCCTGGTTGAACCAAGTTCAGACAAAACAGGACAAATTGCATTCAGTAAAGCAAAGTTTTGAATAATTTTTTGTCAAACAAGAGGACACATCTATCACCACGTGCTCTTGGCTGAACCAAGGTCACCACAGGGTGTGATTGGAATACAAGAAAAGAAAAGTGTGTCTATGGATGACACATCACACAGAATGGTAACCTACGGGCCATTAGTTACATATATGCACCTTCAAGCGACACATAAATCAAAGAAGAAACTATCTGGTTCCAGTTTACAATTTTTTAGTACTGTAAATGTATTATCTAGGAGTAGAATTTTTTTTCATTTTTGAAAAAAAAGGTCAACCTGACCAGTCACTACTTCGCAGATTAGAACAAGCAAAAAGAAGGCATGACAGTTTTAATCAAGAACCAAATCTTAGACCATTGATAACAAAACAAATTACTTGAAGAAAAAATAAGAATATGAGAAAATTATTTCTGTTAATAGCCTCTTCAACTTTGATGCTTGCAGCCTACAACATCTGAACCGTACAGTGCCAGCTAGCTCAAACAAGATGCAAATCAACATATTGTGGACTATATTTCTACAGTTGTATGGAACAAGGGAGCTAGGATGATTATGCATGTACTAATTCAGTCACTGATCATGTACTGATTGCCAATAAATGTATTACTGGCAATAATTTGATGCCAACCTACATGAGTTACCAATTTTCTACTGATTAAGTTGGAATTATTTGATGCCAGTATGCACAGCAAAGAAGACATCTAAATCACTTCACAACATCCACAATTATCCCCAAAGATTAACAATGCCTACACCATTATAACTGAATTTTTAGTTTGGACAGTTTTTGTCAAACTAACAGTGTAAACTAAATTTTTGACAACTCTGTTGTAGCAAATGTGAAGTCCCAGATTTTCAGTTTAAACGGTTTTGTCAAACTGAAAATTCCATTGTTGTAGCAACTCTGAAAACAGTCCGAGATTTTTGACACTTCACAGTCCCAGATTTTTGACAACTCTAAATGGCCATCAAGCAATGAAATTTGGTCAATATGACAAGTGGCATTACTTCATAGCAGTCTGAAGGCATTTGATTTAACATAGTGCGCACACACACACACTCAGGGAGGCATTAGTTCACAAGTTACATAGGTTCAGACTTGAAGCATCAAAATGTACTCCTGTAGGTTAGCAGGAAGAGCTTACATATGATCCATATGGCAAGTGTGACTTGACTCCATTATGAAGAACTCACCGTACATCCGCTCAGCACCGCACAACCTCCCTGAAGGCACCATACAAAGAACTCAGCAAGCATAGGCCCCCTCTCCAGAAGGCAGACTGTAGTATACTGCCTGAATCTAAACATTATTATTTATCTACCGCTATTACATATACCCCCTAGATTAGATATGTATTTTTCTGCATAGAGCATTTCCTTAGATTTTAAAAATCGCTGAGGCACATACGGACTATATTTTTCCAAGTAAAAATAGAGAAGGGCCATGACAAATGTCAATTGACCTGGGCAAATGCTCACAGACAACTGTTGGAGCCAGCGTCACCCGGCGAGCCCGGTGACCCGTGAACTTGGAGTTGTTCGTCGGCCATCATAACCTAAACAGGACAGACGGATCCAAGAGCCACCCCATATGAGTTACGAAAGGAAAGTGAGCTTTGGGTATAATCGTGTATAGACGCGAAGCAATCCGGCAAGGCAAACCAAAACTCGTGGAAGAAATCGAAACATAGGATGTACCCACCTTGCGAGTGGAAGAATCAATCACACCAGATCCAATCCCTTGCAAGCCGAAGACGAGGACGACGCGGCAACCTGAGACCAAGGGCCAACCTTAACCCTAATCAAAATGTATTTCACAAAACCAAGCAGAAAATCAAGAGCCCAGCTGATGGGCAACCATTTCTCATTTTTGAGACTTCACAACAGTTGGCCACATCGTTAATTCATAAAATGGAAGAAATCTCCTTAACATTTTAGTTCATGACATAATAGAACTACCAACAAGTTACTGACACTTGACTAATGACTGCACCTTAGAGATATATGATTCCACCATTATATTAACAAATAAAATTGAACTCCCTACATGTTATCTGGTTGAGCTAAGCCTAGAACATGAACACCATGACATTAATAAATAAAATAAAGTTCCTGAATAAAATCTGACTAAGCTAAGCTTTGAACATGAATGCTTCACCAATTTTAATCTGAAATAAGAAGAAAAAACTGAGAATCAATATATATTTTAAACATAGAAACTTAAAGTTAACTAAGTTTTAACAGATTGGATATTATAAAAGCTTGTACTGTTGATTTGGAATAATTAGCCAAATTAAATTGAAGGAGTCAACTTTCTCTATAAAGTTACCATATTGGACTGCTTTGCTAATGCCCCAGTCTTGTCGAATTTAGACACGAGCAAGTCTAGTGCAGTTGGAGAAACTGAATAAGAAGAGCATTGCGCAGCTGTGACGCATCAATTTTACCACTTCGGTCACGGTCAAACCTCTCAAATATAGACTGCACAAAAACAACAGGAAATGGACATGCAATAGATGTATACATGAGCTGAAAACAACATTGAAGACTGTAAGAGTATATAAAACCTGTAACTGGCAGCCACAAAAAAATTGTCTTTTCTGCCGAACAGACCAGTTCGCTATCACCAGTTTGCACTCAATGATTCAGATGTGGTTGCCGACGAGCTGCAAACTCGTACCGAGAAAAATGATCATAGTTGCTAGCAGATTCTGTGATACCTCGACAAATATTAGCTCTGTATGAAAAAATTAAGGGGGGCATAACAGAGCTAAATTTTTATATCCAGATATTAAAAAGAAACATACAACAATAATTGATTGTAACTCATTTTTTATAATTGCTTTAAGGAATTGCAACTTTCGCGCACACAAATTGAGAAGAACATAAGATGGTGTCTGGATGATGGACATAAAAACAAGTTTAAAAGCTAACAATGCTAAGGTACCAGATACATGAACTTTTCTCTAACAAACGTTCTAAAAACACCTAGTAAGTGTGAACGTAAGCAAAGAACACTCCTATCAAAATAGTGTACCAAAATTTGCAATTAATCAAATGCGTTCAAGCAACCAAAGGGCGATTTTAATTGTAGCATGGTGTCAAGACTCACTGGAGGGAACATGTGGCGTCAATCGAGGTGAAGAAACAAACATCACCAATTCAGTTAGCATGAGTCGTAAGTGTAGAGCACTCATCTTGGCTATTAGAGACGACAAAATAGAGAGGTTAACTATAAGTAGAGGAAACAATTCTGTAGCATAAGAACCTACTTTCTTTGAGATTCCAAATCTGTTTTTTTGTGGCAATACAATTCTAAGGCCGTAAATAAAAAAATATTATACTATTGTCTGGTCAGTGTAAGATCTATGTTGAATAGGTTGAAGTTCTGTCCGTACTACAAATCTCCACTTTTTGGGAAGCAGCAAACTTGGAATCACCAATGAAGATTCAAACAGGAAGACAACTGCATATTTGACTTTCATAAAAGCACTTCCGTATTTTGACCATTCATATATATCAAGTATATACACAATCGACTCAATTTCAGTCTTCTTTAATCTCTAACTGAAGCAAATGACAGAAGCTTAAGCTTAAGCATCTACACACACAGAAAATGCAAAACAAATATCACATAAAACGGGCCCAAGTCAGATATGTTTCTGATAGGAAACAATAACCATAGGTAAATACATGCATTATTCTCCTGTCAGAAGGTACTTAGCTGTACTCCAAGTGGTACTGGGACATGAAACTAAGCCATTGAAATTTTCGAAACAGAATAGATGATAACACCAGTGTAGGCCATGAACAAAAATACAAAGAAGAACATAATCAAGCATAACCCACCTCCACCGAAGCAATGGTTGATCAACAGCAGGAACCTGAACCTCGTGATGCTAGACCATATATCTATGGTTACCCTTTTATTTCCCCTGTCTAACCAGAAGTAGTTATCTGGACAAAATAGGGAGGCAAACTTCAACAAATCAGTTCTTAGTAATTATAGAATGCCCTGTATGAAAGGAAGTAAAATCAAGCATGTATGTGCTCTAACTTTCATAACTGCTAGTACACCCAGTAACTAACTTTATATACCAGAGTGTACGATTTTCAAGTTTAGCTGGAGAGACAAAAACAGGGATAGAGAGCGTGCACCTGAAACCTGGCGGAGTTTGCTTGGGCGTCCCTCTCAATGGCCAACCTAGAACATAATCATCAACCATGTGCGCCTCCCCCATGCACTCCGCAAGCATCTAAAAAATAGAATTGACATCAGCCATAAATCACAAGTTCTTGGCAAAGAAAATAGAACCCTACAAACAAGCCAGTGTTTTCAAATTAAGTTTGGCAACAGACACAACTTTAAATCATCAGTAAGCAAGTATCAAAAGGTCAATGGTAGAGACCGCAACCCCAGCGCTGAGCAACCATCCAAAGCAGCCCTACATAGCAGCAGCACCGGCGCAAGAACGGCGACGACGCGAGCGCAACAGGCAGCAAGCTCATAACAAAGGAGAGGACAACCACCCAAGGTGTGGAGGCGGCTCACCACTATTATGTGCAACAAACCTTAACTGGCCAACATCTAAAATAGTTGCCATATCAGCAAGGAAGGAACAACCAACACAAAGACACATTAGTTTGTCCATACACATGTAAATAAAACAAGCTGAGAAGGAATTAACAAGCTATAGAAGTACATGTAGCCATTCGGAGAAAACAACTGCCTAGCACATAGAACTAAAGATGCATGGACGGGCAAAAAAAATTGAATCACATGTGCGTACCTCTCAGACGACGACACCTCTCGAATCAGACAAACCTGTCTAGGAGGCGATGATGTTACAACCAACGGCGAGCAAGACCTGCAAAATAATAGATCGAGCCTACACATCAGCCCATGCTCAAAGAAGCCAGAACAACTGGGAAAAGGCATATTGAGGAAGAGGAAATGGAAACATATCGTCTGAGGAGAATGGATACGGCAGCGCCACCCTCTCCTCAACTGAGAATTCTCCACAAGCCGGATGGTGGGGTTACGACAGTAGGGAAGGAGAGGAAGGGAGCCAGGGAGGGGATGTGAGAAATTACCTTTGCCATGAGGAGCCACATGTCGTCCTCGTCACCTATCCCGCTCCGCCGCGGATCCGCGTCTCCGGCGCCGATGCCTAACCACTGCCCACCCTCGTTCCCATCTCCCATCCTCTTCTTTGCTGCAACATCAAATTAGAAGATCCTCGGGCAGATCAATCTCTTAACCCACTCTAACATCTCCCAAAGATTAATCTCAAACTACAGCCAAATTCCGAAGTGCTCATGCCCAAATTCCACAAAACATCTTAAGTACAGTAATACACATTGTAGCAAACCGACTGGACGACTTTAGTTTGAACAATGGACCAAACAATTCAGCAGTAACAACATACAACTACAGTAAAGCAGGGCATAATTCAGTTCTAATCTGCATGGCTGAAACTTCTCCAATTTTGGTCCTAATCTGTAGGTATACAACATGCATCAGTGACCACGGAGCATACGGCCACAGTGAAGCAGGGGCGTAATTCAGTTCAGGCCAGTCGCCAGGCAGAGCAAAGTGGGGAATAAACGCACGAACCTGTTGAGCAGCGAGGCGGACTTGGCCAGAAGAAGAGGATGACGGCGAGGAGGAGGAGGGCGTTGGAGAGGACCGACGCGAGGCTGTACCCGGCGTGCTCGAAGAGGAACCACACGAGCATGGCGTACCCCGCGAGGCGTTCCTCCGCCTCCAGAGGAGCGGGTCGGTGACTGGGGCGAGGAGCGGCGAGGCAAGGTCAGTCAGCCTCACGGAGGGAGCGGGCGCAGCGCACCGTCCTTGTCGCTGTCACCCCTGGAGGGAGCGGGCGCGGGCGGAGCGGAGGGAGAGGAAGGAAGAGGACGCGGAGGCGAGATGACAGCGGTGTGGGGCTGGCGGACGGGAGCGGGGCAGGGAGGCGCGGGCGGGGGGAAGAGTAGAGGAGGCGACGGCAGAGCGGGCGAGGGAGGAGGCGGCTGCAGGAGCGAGCGAGGGAGGAGGCGGGTAGGTCTCCGTCAAAGGAGTGGCCCCCTTTTATACCCCCACTACGCGAAATTACCGAAATGCCCTGGTGGGGGCACGGTATTTACATTATGTTTCCATTGGAATTTTATCAGACGGCTCACAGCGATCTGGTAAATATCCGACGCCTCACGTGAGCCGAGCCCGAGATCCGACGACGGGAATCGCATCAGGAAAACGATCGGACGGTCCAGAATCCAAACGCACGGGAGAGCTCCATTTTGGTCTGGACTCTAACAAGGGGATGTGATCCCATTAATTAAATGACAACACATGTCTATGGTTAGGAAACATAACCATCTTTGATTAATGAGCTAGTCAAGTAGAGGCATACTAGAGACTATATGTTTTTTCTATGTATTCACACATGTACTAAGTTTTCGGTTAATACAACTCTAGAATGAATAATAAACTTTTATCATGAATTAAGGAAATAAATAATAACATTATTATTGCCTCTAGGGCATATTTTCTCCAGTCTCCCACATGCACTAGAGTCAATAATCTAGATTACATAGTAATGATTCTAACACCCATGGAGCTTTGGTGCTGATCATGTTTTGCTCGTGGAAGAGGCTTAGTCAACGGGTCTGCAACATTCAGATCTGTGTGTATCTTGCAAATCTCTATGTCCCTTCCGACACTTGATGACGGATGAAATTGAAGCGTCTCTTGATGTGCTTGGTTCTCTTGTGAAATCTGGATTCCTTTGCCAAGACAATTGCACCAGTATTGTCACAAAAGATTTTCATTGGACCCGATGCACCAGGTATGACACCTAGATCGGATATGAACTCCTTCATCCAAACTCCTTCATTTGCCGCTTCCGAAGCAGGAATGTACTCTGCTTCACACGTAGATCCCGCCACGACGCTCTGCTTGGAACTGCACCAACTGACAGCTCCTCCATTGAATAAAAATATGTATCCGGTTTGAGACTTAGAGTTATCTGGATCAGTGTCAAAGCTTGCATCAACGTAACCGTTTACGACAAGCTCTTTTTCACCTTCATAAACGAGAAACATGTCCTTAGTCATTTTCACGTATTTCAGGATGTTCTTGACCGTTGTCCAGTGCTCCATTCCGGAATTACTTTGGTACCTCCCTGCTATGCTTATAGCAGGATATAAATCAGGTCTGGTACACAACATTGCATACATGATAGAACCTATGGCTGAAGCATAGGGAATGACTTTCATTTTTTCTCTATCTTTTGCAGTGGTCGGGCATTGAGTCTGACTCAACTTCACACCTTGTAACACAGGCAAGAACCCTTTCTTTGACTGATCCATTTTGAACTTCTTCAAAACTTTATCAAGGTATGTGCTTTGTGAGAGTCCAATTAAGCGTCTTGATCTATCTCTATAGATCTTGATGCCCAATATGAAAGCAGCTTCTCCGAGGTCTTTCATAGAAAAACTCTTATTCAGGTATCCCTTTATGCTATCCAGAAATTCTATATCATTTCCAATCAACAATTTGTCATCTACATATAAGATTAGAAATGCTACAAAGTTCCCACTCGCTTTCTCAAAAATACAGGCTTCTCCAAAAGTCTGTATAAAACCATATGCTTTGATCACACTATCAAAGCGTTTATTCCAACTCTGAGAGGCTTGCACCAGTCCATAAATGGATCGCTGGAGCTTGCACACTTTGTTAGCACCCTTTGGATCGACAAAACCTTCCGGTTACATCATATACAACTCTTCTTCCAGAAATCCATTCGGGAATGCAGTTTTGACATTCATTTGCCAAATTTCGTAATCATAAAATGCAGCAATTGCTAACATGATTCGGACAGACTTAAGCATCGCTACGGGTGAGAAAGTCTCATCGTTGTCAACTCCTTGGACTTGTCGAAAACCTTTTGCAACAAGTCGAGCTTTGTAAACAATAACATTACCATCTGTGTCGGTCTTCTTCTTAAAGATTCATTTATTTTCTATGGCTTGCCAATCATCGGGAAAGTCCACCAAAGTCCACACTTTGTTCTCATACATGGATCCCATCTCAGATTTCATGACTTCAAGCCATTTCGCGGAATCTGGGCTCATCATCGCTTCCTCATAGTTCGTAGGTTCATCATGGTCTAGTAACATGACTTCCAGAATAGGATTACCATACCACTCTGGTGCGGATCTTACCTGGAAGACCTACTAGGTTCGGTAGTAACTTGATCTGAAACTTCATGATCATCATCATTAGCTTCCTCACTAATTGGTGTAGGAATCACCACAACTGATTTCTATGATGAACTACTTTCCAATAAGGGAAAAGGTACAGTTACCTCATCAAGTTCTACTTTCTTCCCACTCACTTCTTTCGAGAGAAACTCCTTCTCTAGAAAGGGTCCATTCTTAGCAACAAAGATTTTGCCTTCGAATCTGTTATAGGAGGTGTACCCAACAGTCTCTTTTGGGTATCCTATGAAGACGCACTTCTCCGATTTGGGTTCGAGCTTATCAGGTTGAAGCTTTTTCACATAAGCATCGTAGCCCCAAATTTTAAGAAACAACAACTTTGGTTTCTTGCCAAACCACAGTTCATAAGGCGTCGTATCAACAGATTTTGATAGTGCCCTATTTAAAGTGAATGCAGCCGTCTCTAGAGCATAACCCCAAAAACGATAGCGTTAAATTAGTAAGAGACATCATAGATCGCACCATATCCAATAAAGTAAGGTTATGACGTTCGGACACACCATTTCACTGTGGTGTTCCAGGTGGCGTTAAATTGTGAAACTATCCCATGTTGTTTCAAATGAAGACCAAACTCGTAACTCAAATATTCTCCTCCCCGATCAGATCGTAGAAACTTTATTTTCTTGTTACGATGATTTTCCACTTCACTCTAAATTTTTTTGAACTTTTCAAATGTTTCGGACTTATGCTTCATTAAGTAGATATAACCATATCTTCTCAAATCATCTGTGAAGGTAAGAAAATAATGATACCCACCACGAGCCTCAATACTCATTGGACCGCATACATCGTTATGTATTATTTTCAACAAGTCAGTAGCTCATTCCGTTGTTCCGGAGAACGGAGTTTTAGTCATCTTGCCCATAAGGCACCATTCGCAAGCACCAAGTGATTCATAATCAAGTGATTCCAAAAATCCATCAGCATGAAGTTTCTTCATGCGCTTTACACCGATATGACCCAAATGGCAGTGCCACAAATAAGTTGCACTATCATTATTAAACTTAAATCTTTTGGCTTCAACACTATGAATATGTGTATCACTACTATCGAGATTCAACAAAAATAGACCACTCAGCAAGGGCGCATGACCATAAAAGATATTACTTATATAAATAGAACAACCATTATTCTCTGATTTAAATGAATAACCGTCTCGCATTAAACAAGATCCAGATATAATTTTCATGCTCAACGCTGGCACCAAATAACAATTATTTAGGTCTAATACTAATCCCGGTGGTAGATGTAGAGGTAGTGTGCCGACCGCGATCACATCGACTTTAGAACCATTTCCCATGCGCATCGTCACCTCGTCCTTAGCCAATCTTCGCTTAATCCGTAGCCCCTTTTTTGAGTTGCAAATATGAGCAACAGAACTAGTATCAAATACCCAGGCGCTACTGCGAGCATTAGTTAAGTACACATTAATAACACATATATCAAATATACCTTTCACTTTGCAATCCTTCTTATCCGCCAAATACTTGGGGCAGTTCCGCTCAAGTGACCAGTCCATGGTAGTTCATTTGGAGAACTTCCATTTCTGCACAAAAAAACAACACCCATGATAGTTTTGCTGAAAACAGGGTCAATCCAGGTTAGTTCCATGCAAATCATACCAAAACCATATAAAATTGTTGTAACCATGGCATGAATACTTCATAAATTATGGATACGTTGGAGATGTATCAACATCCCCAAGCTTAATTACTACTCGTCCTCGAGTAGGTAAATGATAAAACTAATAATTTATGAAGTGTGAATGCTAGCAAAGTGCATAAGTTTCATCAATGATAATTTCAATCACTTTTTCTTGCATCATAACAGCAATTCTTTCTCATAAAACTTCTCATGTTAAAGTAGCAACCAATTCACATGTTAAGGTTCAAACAATGAATTCTCTTGAAACTCAACAACCTATATTCCTAGTCACCAAACAATTGCTATTCAACTTATTCAACAAAGTCTAAGTAAGAGCTCCACATACTCAATCATCATATAGTCTTCCATGGTTGCTAGTACTCAAAGCATTTTCTTAGGACAAATGGCATTCATCGAACACAGAGAAAGATAGGGGCCTAATATTTTGCCTCCCAACTCATTTATCATTGAGATAATTGTCAACAATAATAATACATGATCAAATATATTTGACTGGTCATATGTGCCTAGATCTTTCCCCACCACATGATGCTTGCCAACTAGAGAATAGTTGAGATTGAAATGAGAATTCATACTATTGACTCTTTGCATAAAACAAAATACTGAAAAGTAAAAGATAGGCCCTTCGCAGAGGGAAGCAGAGGTTGTCATGCGCTTTCTGGTTTTGTATACATAATCCCTTAATGCAAAAGAACATCATGTTATATTGCCCCTTATGATAGCAATATTTATTATGTAGTCCGTCGCTTTTATTACTTTGCCATCACAAGTTCGTACAATGCTCAATTTTCACTTACACTAAATGACCAAACACATTTAGAAGCAATATTTATTGCCTTTTTGCACCGATGGCAACTTACTTGAAGGATCTTATTCGATCCATGGGTAGGTATAGTGGACACTCATGGCAAGAAACTAGGTTTAAGGGTTTTTGATGCACATGTAGTATCTCTACTTAGTACAAATTTTTGGCTAGCAAAAGATCCTAGGAAAACACCACATGTTGGAGGATCCATAACAATATAACTTCTATGCAAATATACCCAAACATAACTCATTACGTTGTCTTCCTTGTCCAACTTCAACTAATTTGCTCAAGTTTGAAAATAATTAATGGGTATTCACAATCACAGAAGATGTCCAAGATAATATATTTGCATGTGAAAGTTCTCTTCCTTATACTAATCATTCATGAATTGCTTGTATGACCAATATTATGATTGTCAAGCTTCAAAATATTTCACTTTCTAAACTAAATGTGAAGCTACTACTAGGCATAATATGAATGATTTAATTTCAACTTCATGATATTCAATTCATTCAACAATTTACTCATAGGATATAAGTGAAGCACAAGAGTAAATGACAAGCTACTTCAAAAAGATATAAGTGAAGATCAAGTGAGTAGTTAAGTAAATGGGTAACCATTTGAGGACTCTCTCTTGTTTAGAAAACTTTTGGATCTAAGTATTTTATTAAAACAGCAAGCGAAACAAAACAAAATGACATTCCAAGAATAGCACAACACATGTGAAGAAGCAAATACTCAGGCTCAATTGATAATAACCAATAATTGTTAAAGAAGAAAGGTGGGATGCCTACCGGGGCATCCCCAAGCTTAGATGCTTGAGACTTATTGAAATATTATCTTGGGATGCCTTGGGCATCCCCAAACTTGAGCTTTTGTGTCTCCTTAATTTCTTTTGTATCAAGGTTTCCCTAAATCTTAAAAACTTCATCCACACAAAACTCAACAAGAACTCGTGAGATAAGTTAGTATAAATCAATGCAAAAACCTTATCATTCTTTACTGTAGAAAATCACTAAAATTATTATTTAACATTGCATATTAAATGCCTCTGCATATTTAATAGTGATATGATCAAATAGAATCATTAAACAAGCAAACATATGCAAACAATGCAGACATAACATCAATCTGTCAAAACAGTACAGTCTCTAAAGAATGCAAGAAGATTCATACTTCCTTAACTCCAAAAATTCTGAAAAATTACCACACTGCAGAAAATTTATTTTATCTTAATGTGTAGAAATTTCAAGATTTTATCATGTTCTGATTTTTTTAAAAAAATTCAGACAATGATAGAAAACTTTCTGTTTTCAAAACAACAACAAATCGACTTGCAAAATAAGCATGGTAAAGGCTATCCTTGACATTTATATTGAAAATTAAAGATGCAAAAATTACTCTAAATAACAGCAAGCAAATCCTAATAAAAGAAAATGATGCTCCAAGCAAAAATCATATCATGTGACGAATGAAAACATAGCTCCAAGTGAGGTTACCGATAATGTTGGAGACGAATGAGGGAATGCCTTCCGAGGCATCCCCAAGCTTAGTTGCTTGGTCTTCCTTGAATATTACCTTGGTGTGCATTGGGCATCCCCAATCTTATGTTCTTGCCACACCTTATTCTCCTCATATCAATATCTCACCCAAAACTTGAAAACTTCAATCACACAAAACTTAACGGAACTTCGTGAGATAGGTTAGTATGATAAAGAGCAAACCATTCACTTTGGTACTGTCAAAGACAAGATTCATAATTGTTATCACACAAGACCTACTATACCTTATCATTTCCACAATTTATATCACTTAAATATAAGCTATGGAAACAGTAAAACAAGCAAACTATGCATTGAAAACAAAATCTGTCAGAAACAGAACAGTCTGTAATAATTTGGACAATGACCATACTTCTGCAGGTTCAAAAATAATGAACAATTAGGACAACGTAGGCAATTTGTATATCAATTGTCTATAAAAAATTCAGAATTTTATCGCGTCCCAGTAAATTTAAAGAATTTTGTTACTAGAAGCAAAAGTTTTTGTTTTTGCACAGAATCAAGTCAACTATCATCCACACTATCCCAAAAGCTTTACTTGGCACTTTATTGAAACAAAAGCTATAAAAATGATTACTACAATAGCTTAATTATCCCAACAAACGCTTTTCTTTAATGCCTATTTAGCTAGGCATGATGATTTCAATGATGCTCACATAAAAGTAAAGAATTGAAACATAAAGAGAGCATCATGTATCACAAGTTCCTCTCTCATAATAATTTTCAGTAGCATCATGAATGAATTCATCAATATAACTATCACACAAAGCATTCCTTTCATGATCCCCAACCATAGTATTTTTATTACTCTCCACATAAGCAATTCTATTCTTATTCATAATAGTGGGAGTATCATAGGAAACTCGAATACTCTAAATTGTTTCCACACTAAGAGAGTAGCAACTAATTTCTATAACATAAGTATCATCACAATAATCATCATAAGTAGCAACTTTGTTCTCATCATAGTCAATTAAAACATCTTCCGAAATAGTGGAATCATCACTAAATAAAGTCATGACCTCTCCAAATCCACTTTCGTAATTATTACAATAAGATTCAACACCCTCCAAAATAGTGGGATCATTAGTAGATAGAGTTGACACTCTTCCAAATCCACTTTCATTAATATAATCATCATAAAATAGGAGACATGCTTTCATCATAATAAATTTTCTCATCAAAACTTGGGGAAGTAAAATATCATCTTCATCAAATATAGCATCCCCAAACTTGTAGCTTTGGATATCATTAGCATCATGGATATTCAAAAAATTCATACTAGAAACACTGCAATCATGCTCATCATTTATGCCAACCATTTTATTGAATTCTTCTTCTATCAGTTGAGCACAAATTTTCTTTTCATCATTTTCAAGAAAGACATTATAAAGACGAATAATATGAGGCCACCTCAATTCCATTTTTTTGTAGTTTTCTTTATGAACCAAACTAGTGATAAAACAAGAAACTAAAAGATTCAATTGCAAGATTTAAAGATATACCTTCAAGCACTCACCTCCTTGGCAACGGCGCCAGAAAAAAGCTTGATGTCTACTACACAACTTGTTCTTAGACTCGTGTTGGGCCTTCAAGCATAGAGTTTTGTAGGACAATAGCAATTTTCTCTCAAGTGGATGACCTAAGGTTTATCAATCCGTGGGAGGCGTAGGATGAAGATGGTCTCTCTCAAACAACCCTGTAACCAAATAATAAAAAGTCTCTTGTGTCTCCAACACACCAAATACAATGGTAATTTGTATAGGTGCACTAGTTCAGCGAAGAGATGGTAGTAAAAGCGTAGTAATGATAGTAGATATTGATTTTTGTAATAGGAACAATAAAAAATAGCAAGATAGCAAGTAACAAAAGTCACTACTGCGGGATGGTGCTAACGCGACACTACAATCAGAGACCCTTCGAGAAACTGTGTGCGATGCAATAATCGCAAACGATGGTGTCAGAGAACCGTCAAAAATGTCCAAAACGTTTGCGATGACCGATGCATCAAACACGGTTCCGATTTTAGTTGCGTGTGCAATGCAGGCATACGGTTGATCCAAAAGAACAGTTTGCGATGAGGAAGAACAACATAAACGGGCAGCCATATCAATGTGTGTGCGATATACGACATACAATTCCTCCGATGAACTGTGTGCTATTAGGGAATGCAACAGAAACGGTCAGCCAGATCAAGGTGTGAGTCATATATGGCATACGGTTCACTCGGACAAACTATTTTCGATTAGGCAAGAGAATGGAAACGGTTCATCTTAACAAGATGTGTGTGATATGCGGCATTTGCGATCAGCTAAAAGAACACAAACGATTCGTGTAACCAGATGTGTGTGATATGCAGCAAACAGCCCACTGGGATGAACTATTTGCGATGAGAAATTATAACACAGACGGTTACTATAGCAAGTGCGTGTGCGATTCTGTTCGTATAAAAAACTTTAAAAAATGCAAACTAGTTGCTTGCGTATAAACATTTATCAAAAAGTAACAAGATAGACCTTCTTCAAGCCAATCAACATGTGTTCAGAAAACAAAAAATGTCAAAAATTACAAAACAAAGATCAAGATATTAACTAGATGGGATGGGTCCAAAGGTTTATAATACAAAGGTGTATAATAAACCTTTGCAGTTGCCCATCCAACTAGTTAATATTGAGTCCACTTCCCATTCAGTCACCCATCTCATGACTACTCCAGCTTCAGCAAACTTAACTTGGGAGTTTTGTTAGATGAGCTATCGGTAGGGAAGCCGGTCCTTGCTGTTGTAGATCCCTCTTTGCAGCATTTATTGTGCAACACAATGGAAACGGTTTAACTGAACAATATGTGTGTGATACGCGGCAAACAGGTCCGTCATTAGAAATGTATGTGAAGACCAATAATAACACAGACGATTGCTGCTAATAAATCATGTGATTTGGTCTATCTATAGCCGATCTATTCTGCTAATATAGGATGGGTCTATTCTAATAACATCCCTTAAGACCTTATTCTGCTAACACCTAGCCTTATATTCTACTAACACCGTACTCAACCGACCCACCTGAACACCCACGACCGCTTCTTCCTCCCGTCTCCAACCGCACACTACGCCCCCCAAATCCCCTGACCTTCTCCAGCCAACCCCCTCAACCTCCCTCGCTGCGCCGCCACGCTCTCAGCGCCAGGCCGTCGCTAGCCCGACTCCCGACCGAAGCAAACTGAACCTCCCCAACTTATCTTCCTCCCGACCAACCCCATCCCGCGCCCGCCCACTCCCATCCCCAGCTTCTTCTTCGTCGGCTGGCCGCCATGCCCACCCCCTGCACCTTCTTCTTTGCTGCCTGGCCGCCGTGCCCACCCCCTCCACCTTCCTCTGGCCGGATCTCGCTGCTACCTCCTGGCCGGCGATAGATCCGGCCTTCCATGTTTTCCCCGTCCTCCCTTGGGCGCCCGAAACCAAGTCGTCAGCCCCTGCCTTCCACCACTCCGGCCTCGTGCCGCCGCAGCCGTCCCCGCCTCACCACTCTAGCCTCTCGTCGCCGCGGCCGTCGTCGTCTTCCACCACGCCGGCCTCGCACCGCCTCATCCGTCCCCACCTTCCACCACACCGGCCTTGCGCCGTCGCATCTATCCCCGCCTTCCACCACTCTGGACCTTGCGCGGCCCCGTGACTCCCCAGAAACCTTCCTCCCCCGAGCCCCTTGCTCTTTTGCAGCACGGCAGACCAGCGGCCTCTCTGCAATGGAACCATGGAGAGGTAGCACGACCATGCAGTCCGGCATGTGTGTCCGTGCAGTACGGTTGTGGCTGTAAGGTAGCTCTGCCATGGATCCAAGGTGGGGCAGCACGGCATGCAATCCGGCATGCACGCGTGAGTACTACAGTTGTGGTGGCTCTTCCTCCCCCAGCCGGCTACCTGCCAAAAGCGGCTCTCCCTCCCCGGCCCGACTCCGATCTGAAGCTGTAGTTGGTGCATTCCGATTTTGATGGATGGCCCCATCGCTTCCCTCCTCTGCCGTCAGCCGCCACCAGCGCCCTGCATCAGGGCATGTCACCATTGGGGCACTTCCCACCCTGCTTCACCCAATGACGGCACCCACTGGCACCCCCCAGGTGTGTCTTCTCTAGTCCAGAGGAGGCTACCACCGCATGTGATAGCGAGCAGAACGAACAGCATACGTTACGCGCGGCTATCTAGTGAGATGCAGTTTGGAGCATATATGTGTTGTGTAGTTTGGCGACGAACGACATGTGTTACGTGCGGCTCGTGCATGCAGTCCATTGTGTGAGCAACGGCTGAGCACCGTCGCTGGTGATGGAGTCCATGCGTGTGCAGTCTACTTGCCGTGGTTAGAGCGTGCGACATGTAGTCTGGCCCAAGCGGGCATGTAGTGCATTTAAGTTCCTCCCAGGTGTTTACTTGGCCGATGCCTTCTGCTCCGCCTATGCGTTCAGTTAGCTTCAGTGCGCTATGGTGTGATTCAAATCCCCTACAGGGAAAGAGCAGTAGCAAGCGTGTTCAGTCCACCGGGAAACTACAGAAGAAAAAGGATCATTTTTTTAAGTTCACTTTCTTCTTGAATGTGTTAGAGAGAAAATGTAAAAAATTATTAAAAAAGACACAGTCCGTTGGTGCACTGCTTGTGGCTCGCGTGGTTCGTCTGTGAAGTTTTTTAGGTATTTTTATTTGTAAAAAAGCTGTTTGGTTCATTTTGTGGTGGTTGGTGCTTCACTTTATGAAAAAAGAGGAAAATGTAATTCCCATTAGAGGCACCCACTTGGTAAATAGAGAAAGTGTCTGATACGTAAATTTTTGAAGCTCACTTTGTAATGTCATGTTGTTCGCTATAAAATCCTCCGTGGTTCATTTCGTAAACAGAAAACAAAAACATCTTAAAAAAAAAAGCTCGCTTCTTATTAGATTTAGTTCACTCGCTCAGTCCATGTGGTCCACTTGCTGGATCTACGCACGTAAAAGAAATTGAGTTTGGAAAAAACTCAGGCGGTTCACTTTCCCGTTACGCTAGTCTCGAGGTTCATTTTTCATAGGATTACGATGCACCAATGCTTGACATGAAGTGCACTCCACCTTGTTTGGGAAAATTTACGCCCCACAAAAAAGAAATCATGCAGTGCACTTGTCCGTCTGATGAAGTGCGGGTTTAGTCTAAAGAAGTGTGGTTTGCTACCTCGTTTTGGGAAAAAATATGTACCACAAAAAAGAAATGATGCAGTGCACTTGTCCGTCTGATGAAGTGTTATTTTTAGTTCAAAGCAGTGTGGTTTGTTGTCTGATGCAGTACAAACGACGATTTTAGTGTCGTGAAAAAACAATGTCCACATTTCGTTAAAATCAAAATTGCTCTTAAACCGTAAAGAATCAGAGAGAGTGTTCTACATGAAAAAGTTGCGCCTCATCAATATCTTTCCAACGGTGTATAATTTGAATCACTCTGACCAGCGGTTTATAAAAATTTCGTGAAAAACGACCGATGCCTCTCGTCGTCAGCCGCACGATTTTCAAAATTAACTAAAAACCATAAGGAATCTCAAAAGGATTTGAACATATGAAAGTTGTGCCTCGTCAATAGCTTTCCAACGGCAGATCACACGCCTCGTTTTGACAAACGATTCAAAAACTAGAGTGAAAACAGTACAAAAATTCGAAAAAACAGAATTCCGCAATTTGCTAAATTTAAAACTGCTCTTAAACCGTAATGAATTAGAGAAAATGATAGATATGAAAAAGATGCGGCTCGATGATATATTTCCAACACCGTATCATTTTCTTCATTCCGATGTGCGGTTTAGAAAAAATCGCGAAAATACGCTCGCTGCATCCCGTCATGCGTGTACTGTTTTTAAAACTGCTCTTAAACCGCGATGAATCTCGAAAAGTGTTCAACATGACTAGGTAGCGCATTTTCCATAGCTATCCAACGATATATTATACGCCTCATTCCGACGAACGGTTTCGAAACTGGAGCGAAAACAATGCCGAAGAAATGCATGCAGTTTTTTCTGGTGACATTGCAGTGCTCGTTTGATATGGATGCAGTGCCCTCGCATTGAGCGTGCAGTGCGGAAGTGTTATCAGAATAATTATACGCTAATATTAGCAATATATATATATATATATATATATATACAACCAGTCTATTATGCATTCTAAAGTATGAGAAACGATCGTCTAGTCATCTACTTCTTGTGACGCTCCCGCCACTGCTCTATGGTTCGATCCCTCGGCTCGGTCCTGAACAAGACACTTCCTCATGTCAACGATCCGCTTGTACATCTCGTAGCTTGTGTACGCGTCATTGGCCGCGTACTTGACGTGCTCTTCATCCAGTCTCTTATGCCAAACATTGTGCCAGGTGTCCTTGTCCTTCTTGCTCTCATCCTTCATCTTCTTGTAGTAGGGGTCGATGATGACCAAGGCAAGGTCAACCAGGGAGTTCAGTTTGTTCATGGCGCTGCCTCAGACCTTGTAGTGGTCCTGGATGTTGACAAGATTCGGGCATTTCAAGCCCGAAACCTTGAGCGCTTTTAGATAGTTGGTGGTGTCCACCGCAGCGAACTTGTAGTCAGAGCTCTTGATAAAACTGGAGAAACGCTCGCAAGGCCTTGTGGCCAGGTGGTAGTGGTAGACGAGGACATCATGTCGCATGCACAATTGGGCGACGTCAACCTTCTGATCGTGCCCGGCACGACCGGTGGTGTACTCGAGGTCGGAGCCGACCACTTGGTACTTGTCCTCGGCAAGGAACTGCTCCATAGTTTGGATGGAGCTCTCCACCGACACCGGATCGTTCGTGTACACCACAGAGAGGGCCTTTCCGCTCGCGTGGGTGTCCACTACGTGATGCATGGTGAACTGCCCGCCATTGTCGTCGTCGGCCGCTGGGAGCGCCATTGGAGCCACGGGGATCGCCATTGGAACCGCTGGATGTCCTCTTTGTATGTGTCGTCGTGGAGGTGCTTATTGTGTCGTTTGACACGAGAGATGAAGGTAAATGGCTGCAGGAATAAATGGGGGCCGGGTGGCCTGGATTCTCGGTGTGTCCGCATGGCATTTTTTGCATCGTGTAACTGCATTGTGGAGCCGTGCCCGGCGCAACCGCATGCACATGAACGTGCGTGATCGTGCGCCGGCCCCAAACACTGGCAGCGCGCATGGAGGGACGAGGGCAGAGCACCCGGAGGGACGCTATAGGGCAGAGCGCGTGCGGCCAGACGCGAGCAGAGCGCGCCACGGCCGCCTCAACCGCAAGCAACCACACACATAGAGCAGTTGAACACGCAGAAAATGGTCGCCTACAAGCCGGCCAACACTTGCATCGCTGCGTAGAGAGCGGCCGTGTGCTACTACCTCCATCTTGGTCTATAGTCCCCTTTATATTATGTGCCATACTTTGCCGTCAAATTTAACCAACAAAATGTTAATGCATGTTATAAAAATTATATAATTGGAAACTATGTTCAAATACGAATCCAACTATATAATCTTTGGCGACATGCATTCGTATTTTATTAGTTAAATCCTACTTATAAACCAGGACGGGTGTACAGTAGGTAATTCAATCGCAATTTTTTTTTTATTAACTGTATGTGTACGTGGCCTTTCGTCCTCCTCTCGCACGTCTTGTCACCCCGCTGCCGCAGATGGCTTACAACACAAGCTTGCGCAGCGTGCAGGAGCATTCTTTTGGCCAAACGGTGGTGCCAATGAATCGTCGGTGCGTCCATTCCCGCGCAACCTCGCAGGTTCCTGTGCAAGCTTCTCGCCCGACTAGGTGTAATCCCCCAAAATCCCAATGCTTACCGGCCTGCTATAAAAACCCTCACGGTCGGCAGTCCTTCGTCGGATTTTCCCCTCCCTCCCTATAGCTTATATCGTGTGCTTCTCCCACAATCGCCAATGGCACCGGTCCGTCGTGGTCGCTCAGCCACTCCGCCGTCATCGTACGACGGCTTCAGCTGGGAGGCTACACCGTGGCGACGGCGCAGTCCCCGGCGTAGTCTAGTGCATGTGGCACCCCTGTTGGGTTTGCGTGGAACACCCACCACACGCTCTACTGCCAGTGCCCGTCGGCAGCTGTTGCCGGCCTCCATTGCCGCCACACCGCTGTTGAAAGCCAGGTCCATCGCCCGCTTTGCCGCCGCGGCCCGAAGGCAGGAGGTGGCCGTCGTGGCCGCCACCCCACTGCCGGCCACCGTGTCCATGACCCGCTCCGCCATCGCGGCACGAAGGCGGGAGGTGGTGGTCGTGGCCGCTAGCCCACCATCGACCGCGGGGGTCATCACCCACTCTGCCACCGCCACCGAAGGTGGGAGGCGGAGGTGGATGCCGGCACGTGCGTTTGCGACCTTGCGCGCTACACCGAGTTCTTGCAGGAGGAAGAGGAGCGCCTCGTCGAGCATGCAAAGAGCCTTACTGCCGCCGTGGCCGCGGCACACGCCACCTCAGAGTCGGGGAATCAGGAGATCTACGAGGAAAACTGATACGTCTCCAACGTATCTATAATTTTTTATTGCTCCATTCTACTTTATCTACTGTTTTGGACTATATTGGGCTTTATTTTCCACTTTTATATTACTTTTGGGACTAACCTATTAACCGGAGGCCCATCCAGAATTGCTGTTTTTTGCCTTTTTCAGTATTTCGAAGAAATAGAATATCAAATGGAGGCCAAACGGAATGAAACCTTCGGGATCGTGATTTTCCAACTGAACGTGATCCAGGAGACTTGGACCCTACTCCAAGCAGTGTCCAAGGAGGTCACGAGGGTGGAGGGCGCCCCCCTACCTCGTGGGCCCCTCGGAGCTCCATCGACGTACTCCTTCCTCCTATATATACCTACGTATCCCCGAACGATCAGAACAGGAGCCAAAAACCTAATTCCACCGCCACAACCTTCTGTATCCACGAGATCCCATCTTGGGGCCTGTTCCAGAGCTCCGCCGGAGGGGGCATCCACCACGGAGGGCTTCTACATCATCACCATAGCCCCTCCGATGAAGTGTGAGTAGTTTACTTCAGACCTTCGGGTCCATAGCTAGTAGCTAGATGGCTTCTTCTCTCTTTTTGGATCTCAATACAATGTTCTCCCCCTCTCTCGTGGATATCTATTCGATGTAATCTTCTTTTTGCGGTGTGTTTGTTGAGACCGATGAATTGTGGGTTTATGATCTAGTATTATCTATGGAAAATATTTGATTCTTCTCTGAATTCTTTTATGTATGATTGAGTTATCTTTGCAAGTCTCTTCGAAATATCCTTTTTGGTTTGGCCAACTAGATTGGTAGTTCTTGCAATGGGAGAAGTGCTTAGCTTTGGGTTCAATCTTGCGGTGTCCTTACCCAGTGACAGAAGGGGCAGCAAGGCACGTATTGTATTGTTGCCATCGAGGATAACAAGATGGGTTTTTATCATATTGCATGAATTTATCCCTCTACATCATGTCATCTTGCTTACGGCGTTACTCTGTTTTTAACTTAATACTCTAGATGCATGCTGGATAGCGGTCGATGAGTGGAGTAATAGTAGTAGATGCAGAATCGTTTCGATCTACTTGTTTTGGACGTGATGCCTATATACATGATCATTGCCTAGATATACTCATAACTATGCTCATTTCTGTCAATTGCTCAACAGTAATTTGTTCACCCACCACAGACTACTTATGCTCTTGAGAGAAGCCACTAGTGAAACCTATGGCCCCCGGGTCTATTCTCATCATATCAATCTATATCACTTTATTTACTTGCTTTGTTTTTACTTTGCCTTTACTTTTTACTTTGCATCTATCTATCAAAAATACCAAAAATATTATCTCTATCATATCTCACTCTCGTAAGTGACCGTGAAGGGATTGACAACCCCTAAGCGTTGGTTGCGAGTTGCTATCGTTTTGTGTAGGTACAAGGGACTTGTGCGTGGTCTCCTACTGGATTGATACCTTGGTTCTCAAAAACTGAGGGAAATACTTACGCTACTTTGCTGCATCATCCTCTCCTCTTCGGGGAAATCCAACGCAGTGCTCAAGAGGTAGCAAGAAGAATATCTGGCGCCGTTGCCGGGGAGGCTCACGCAAGCAAGTCAACCATACCAAGTACCCATCGCAATCCCTATCTCTCGCATTACATTATTTGCCATTTGCCTCTCGTTTTCGTCTCCCCCCACTTCACCCTTGCGGTTTTATTTTCCCTCTCTTTCCCAATCTCCTCCTCTCTTTCCCGTTTGCCTTTCTGCTTGCTCGTGTGTTAGTTTGCTTGTCTTTATGTCCAATTCCTTATCCGCTCCTATGTCTCCCGAGTTTGAAGTTCTTCACTTCAAGCAAAGTCAAGGAGAAAACTTAAAAGATGCTTGGTATAGGATGATGGAATCTTATCGTAAGTGCACCCTTGAGGTGAACTTTAGAATTCTTCTTTGCAATTTTTATGTTGGGTTAAATATGACGCATAGACAACTCTTGGATTGCATTGCCAAGGGAAATTTCATTGAGATTGATCCCAGTATTGCGCATGAAATTATAGAGGGAATAGTGGGAACACTACCCCAAAAGGGAGGATCTCATCCTACCCAAGAAGAAACCCAAGTGTTTGAGAAGATTTGCGAAGTAATAAATTTTTTACAAAAATCTCTTGAGCCTCTTAAAAGTGTTACCGAAAATCTTCACCGCATGAATATGTTGATTACTCTTTGTAATAAGCGGTTGGATTCTTTAGATCTAAAAATTTCCGAATATGAAGGGAAGCGGAAAGAACCTCCCGGATTCGAGCATGACTCCGCCAAAAAAATGAAAACCAAAGATGGCAATACCTAGATCTATCCTTGCTTTTATGCCTAGCTAGGGGCGTTAAACGATAGCGCTTGTTGGGAGGCAACCCAATTTTATTTTTTATTTTGTGTTTTTTGTTTTTGATTCTGTTTAGGAATAAATAATCCATATACCTTCTGTTTGGATGAGGTTTTATGTTTTAATTAGTGTTTGTGCCAAGTAGAACCTATAGGATAACCTACGATGATAGTTGATTTGATTCTGCTGAAAAACAGAAACTTTGCGCGCACGAATTTAGTTATGATAAATCACAGGAACGTGCTTTTGCGTTTATTCCTTTTGCTGCTGATCAATAAACAAATTGTCCAGGACTTCCTATTTTGGTATAATTGTTAGAGTTCCATAAGTTTGCGTTAGTTACAGATTGCTACAGATTGTTCTGTTTTTGACAGATTCTGTTTTTCGTGTGTTGTTTGCTTATTTTGATGAATCTATGGCTAGTAAATTAGTTTATAAGCCATAGAGAAGTTGGAATACAGTAGGTTTAACACCAATATAAATAAAGAATGAGTTCATTACAGTACCTTGAAGTAGTCTTTTGTTTTCTTTCTCTAACGGAGCTCACGAGATTTCTGTTGAGTTTTGTGTTGTGAAGTTTTCAAGTTTTGGGTGAATTGTTTTGATGGATTATGGAACAAGGAATGGCAAGAGCCTAAGCTTGGGGATGCCCATGGCACCCCCAAGATAATCCAAGGACACCAAAAAGTCAAAGCTTGGGGATGCCCCGGAAGGCATCCCCTCTTTCGTCCACTTCCATCGGTAATTTACTTGGAGCTATATTTTTATTCACCAACATGATATGTGTTTTGCTTGGAGCGTCTCGTATTATTTGTGTCTTTGCTTGTTAGTCTACCATAATCATCCTTGCTGTACACATCTTTTGAGAGAGCCATATATGAATTGTAAATTGTTAGAATACTCTATGTGCTTCACTTATATCTTTTGAGCTTGATAGTTTTGCTCATAGCGCTTCACTTATATCTTTTGAGCGTGATAATTTTTGCTCTAGCACTTCACTTAGATCTTTTAGAGCACGGTGGTGGATTTGTTTTAAAGAAACTATTGATCTCTCATGCTTCACTTAGATTATTTTGAGAGTCTTTAATAGCATGGTAATTTTGCTTAATGTTAATATACTTGGTGTTCAAGATATGTGAAACTTTCTTTTGAGTGAATTGAATACTAAGATAAGTTTGATGCTTGATAATTGTTTTGAGATATGGAGGTGATAATATCAAAGTCATGCTAGTTGGGTGATTATTAATTTGAGAAATACTTGTGTTGAAGTTTGCAAATCCCGTAGCATGCACGTATGGTTAAAGTTGTGTAACAAATTTGAAACACGAAGTGTACCTGGCTTGTGCATCCTTATGAGTGGTGGTCGAGGACGAGCGATGGTCTTTTCCTACCAATCTATCCCCCTAGGAGCATGCACGTAATACTTGATTTTTGATGACTTCTAAATTTTTGCAATAAGTATATGAGTTCTTTTGACTAATGTTGAGTCCATGGATTATACGCACTCTCACCTTTCCACCTTTGCTAGCCTCTTCGGTACCGTGCATTGCCCTTTTTCACCTTGAGAGTTGGCGCAAACTTCGGCGGTGCATCCAAACCCCGTGATACGATATACTCTATCACATAAACCTCCTTATATCTTCCTCAAAACAGCCACCATACCTACCTATCATGGCATTTCCATAGCCATTCCAAGATATATTGCCATGCAACTTCCACCATCATCATCATGACATACATTACTTTTGTCATATTGCCATTGCATGATCTTGTAGTTGACATCGTATTTGTGGCAAAGCCACCATGCATTATTTTCCATACATGTCACTCTTGATTCATTGCACCATCCCGGTACACCGCCGGAGGCATTCATATAGAGTCATATCTTGTTCTAAGTTTCGAGTTGTAATCCTTGTGTTGTAATCATTAGAAGTGTGATGATCATCATTATTAGAGCATTGCCCAAATAAAAAAAGAGAAAGGCCAAAATAAAAAAAGAAAGGCCCAAAAAAAGAAAAAAAAAGAGAAAATTAAAAAGGGCAATGCTACTATCTCTTTTTCCACACTTGTGCTTCAAAGTAGCACCTTGTTCTTCATGTAGTGAGTCTCATATATTGTGCTTCAAAGTAGCACCTTGTTCTTCATGTAGTGAGTCTCATATATTGTGCTTCAAAGTAGCACCTTGTTCTTCATGTAGTGAGTCTCATAAGTTGTCTTTTCATACTAGTGGGAATTTTTCATTATAGAACTTGGCTTGTATATTCCTACGATGGGCTTCCTCAAATGCCCTAGGTCTTCGTGAGCAAGCGAGTTGGATGCACACCCACTAGTGTTCTTTTGTTGAGCATTCATAGCTCTAGTGCATCCATTGCATGGCAATCCCTACTTCTCATGTTTACATCAATTGATGGGCATCTCCATAGCCCGTTGATTAGCCTCGTCAATGTGAGACTTTCTCCTTTTTCGTATTCTCCACACAATCCCCATCATCATATTCTATTCCACCCATAGTGCTATATCCATGGCTCACGCTCATGTATTGCGTGAAGGTTGAAAAAGTTTGAGATTATTTAAGTACGAAACAATTGCTTGGCTTGTCATCGGGGGTATAGAAGTTGAGAACATCTTTGTGTGACGAAAATGAAGCATAGCCTAACTATATGATTTTGTAGGGATGAACTTTCTTTTGCCATGTTATTTTGAGAAGACATGATTGCTTTGATTAGTATGCTTGAAGTATTATTATTTTTATGTCAATATGAACTTTTGTCTTGAATCTTTCGGATCTGAATATTCATATCACAATTAAGAAGATTTACATTGAAATTATGCCAAAGTATCACTCTGCATCTAAAATTCTTTTTTTTATCATTTACCTACTCGAGGACGAGCAGGAATTAAGCTTGGGGATGCCTGATGCGTCTCCAACGTATCTATAATTTTTTATTGCTCCATGCTACTTTATCTACTGTTTTGGACTATATTGGGCTTTATTTTCCACTTTTATATTACTTTTGGGACTAACCTATTAACCGGAGGCCCAACCTAGAATTGCTGTTTTTTGCCTTTTTCAGTATTTCGAAGAAACAGAATATCAAACGGAGTCCAAACGGAATGAAACCTTCGGGATCGTGATTTTCCAACCGAACGTGATCCAGGAGACTTGGGCCCTACTCCAAGCAGTGTCCGAGGAGGTCATGAGGGTGGAGGGCGCCCCCCTCCTAGGCGTGCCCCCCTACCTCGTGGGCCCCTCGGAGCTCCACCGACGTACTCCTTCCTCCTATATATACCTACATATCCCTGAACGATCAGAACAGGAGCCAAAAACCTAATTCCACCGCCGCAACCTTCTGTATCCACGAGAACCCATCTTGGGGCCTGTTCCGGAGCTCCGCCGGAGGGGGCATCCACCATGGAGGGCTTCTACATCATCACCATAGCCCCTCCGATGAAGTGTGAGTAGTTTACTTCAGACCTCCGGGTCCATAGCTAGTAGCTAGATCGCTTCTTCTCTCTTTTTGGATCTCAATACAATGTTCTCCCCCTCTCGTGGAGATCTATTCGATGTAATCTTCTTTTTGCGGTGTGTTTGTTGAGATCGTTGAATTGTGGGTTTATGATCCAGTATTATCTATGGAAAACAATTGATTCTTCTCTGAATTCTTTTATGTATGATTGAGTTATCTTTGCAAGTCTCTTCGAATTATCCTCTTTGGTTTGGCCAACTAGATTGGTAGTTCTTGCAATGGGAGAAGTGCTTAGCTTTGGGTTCAATCTTGCGGTGTCCTTACCCAGTGATAGAAGGGGCGGCAAGGCACGTATTGTATTGTTTCCATCGAGGATAACAAGATGGGGTTTTTATCATATTGCATGAATTTATCCCTCTACATCATGTTATCTTGCTTACGGCGTTACTCTGTTTTTAACGTAATACTCTAGATGCATGCTGGATAGTGGTCGATGAGTGGAGTAATAGTAGTAGATGCAGAATCGTTTCGATCTACTTGTTTTGGACGTGATGCCTATATACATGATCATTGCCTAGATATACTCATAACTATGCTCAATTCTGTCAATTGCTCAACAGTAATTTGTTCACCCACCATAGAATACTTATGCTCTTGAGAGAAGCCACTAGTGAAACCTATGGCCCCCCGGGTCTATTCTCATCATATCAATCTATATCACTTTATTTACTTGCTTTGTTTTTACTTTGCCTTTACTTTTTACTTTGCATCTATCTATCAAAAATACCAAAAATATTATCTCTATCAGATCTCACTCTCGTAAGTGACCGTGAAGGGATTGACAACCCCTAAGCGTTGGTTGCGAGTTGCTATCGTTTTGTGTAGGTATGAGGGACTTGTGTGTGGTCTCCTAATGGATTGATACCTTGGTTCTCAAAAATTGAGGGAAATACTTACGCTACTTTGCTGCATCATCCTCTCCTCTTCGGGGAAATCCAGCACAGTGCTCAAGAGGTAGCAAGAACCACCGCTTCGAGAGGGATCATCTGGAGCGGCAGTGGGCGTTCGAGCTGGCGAGCGTCGCCGAATGTGCACTAGCGGTAGGCACCGTATTGCATTTGTCCAGCTCGTCGGTAGGCTCCTCCTCATCTGCCTCTTTCTGAACGCGCTCGGTAGAGGAGAGGCTGTCGGAAGTAGTACAAAGCCCCTCCGTAGTAGTAGTAGTATTTAGGGGCTATTTTCTTCAGTTCATCTGACTATAGATGTGGTGGAACTGTACAACGTACTTAAAACTAGCTAGTATATAAAGTAGAACTAGCTATTTCAGTACGTGGTTGGCAACAATTGGGGAAATGTTTGGTCGGTTCAGCTGTTGAGTTGAACTGTTTGTATAAATTAAGCACGACTGCTTAATCTAAGAATGAAATCTATGCTTAATTACTGAATTTTAGTTGCAAAAATTAGATAGTGCTAGTGATTTTCAGCTGCATATTTTGACAAATCGGAGTGTTACAAGGTTGACAAATGGCAATGTTACTAGATCAACAAATGTCAATCTTTCAAGTTTGACAAATGGCAACGTACCGAATATGACAGATGTAAATCTTACCAAATTGTTTGTAAGTGGTTGTGCACGGGTCATCCAAAACAACCATTTGCGTTGAAGAGATGCACAAATTCTACTCTCGCTTTGCATACAGGTGCTCCATCCAAAATGTTTGCGATCAACAGCTGCACAAATCCTACTCGGCACATTTTCCCTTGGCTCCCTGGGGAAGTTGTCGGTTTGCATACGGGTGTTCTAACTAAAACGTTTGCGATCGAGATACAATATTAAACCCAGGAAAAAAACCTATTTCCGACGATGGTGGAGGTGGCGTGCCGCACCGTCCTTGTCGTTGTCGTCCTCCGGGACGCCGTTGTTGAAGTCTTCAAGGCAGCTCAGAATGTTCTTCACTTGTAAATCAAACATCATGTCATCGCACGATCGACGAGCGGGGCATGGGAGGATGGCAGCTGGCGGCGCTGAGAGGCAGCGGTCGATGGCAGCGTCCCATGCCGCTGAGGGAGGCGCGCGCACGGGCACCGGCACGACGGGTGTAGCCAAACGCACGGGGACCGGCACCGCGGTGGGTGGAGGGGCGTGCATGTGCATGGGCGCTGGCCCTGGCGCTGGCATGTACATGAGCTCGTGTGGGTCCGCGGAGACCTCGGTGACGCCCGTGGCTTCCAGCTCTACGATAGTGCTCGGCGACCAGCCCGTCAATGCTACGGGAATGGTCACTCGCGCGGGCGCGGGGATGGGAGCTAGGACCGGAGCGGGGGAAGCAACAACCGCGGTCATCTCGTTCTGGGACATGTCCATGAGGCCCAATTCCTCCTTATTTTCTATCTCCTATCTCCTCCGGCTCGGAGTCGACTTCACCAAACTTGAAGACTAGTGGCAGATGATCCTTCTGCGCCATGGCATTGGTGGAGGTCTGCGGGACGGAGGGGAATGGGAGGCGAATAGTAAGGCCGCCCGTATTAAGCAACGGCTCGGGAGCCATTAATGGAGAGGAAGGCGGGCGGCCATGGGAGTCAAAGGGCTTGATTCCTAGTGAGCATGTGCAGCGTACAGCTCGCACGCTTCCTGTGAGCCTGCGCATTGGAGGACAGCCTGCAAGCCTCTCAGTCAGCCTGCGCACCGGACTGTGCTCACACGCCTCCCGTCCTGTCAAGCAGCTGTCCGCACAGTACCTCCTATGGCCATTAGAACGAAGACACATGGCGTCATGTGAATGGTTAACATAACGCACACGATTTGAATTATACAAACGTTTGCGAGGTTAGAGTGGCAGCTATTTGTTTGAAAATGACTTTATTGGCTGTTATTCGAGTGCTTCTTCTCTCAAAATGGACACGAAAAATACTACAACATGTCGGGTGCCATTCCATAATAGCATGCCAAATTTCATGAATTTTAGACGAGTTTTGGATTTGCTAGAATTTAAAAACAAAGTATCTCAATGTTTTGCCGGCAATCAACAGTGCATTAGTGTTTGAAATTCATTCCCATTTCTTGCATGGGACCTAAGCATGCACCCAAGGACAAAGATTTGATTTTCCAACCAATTTATATGCACTGTAGCATGTGCATGTAGTTCAAATTTGAATTATGCACATAAAGTGCCTAGAAAACCCAGTTAATGTATAAAAATGTCCAAACGAACCCCGAAAAATTGCAAAATTTAACACAACACTCATGTTGTTCTATGTTGACACTAGAAAAATTTTGTAAGCAATAAGAGGCAGCGGATATAGTTTCATCCCGAAGGTGGGACATTCCTACCGAAACCATCAGGCTTGTTGTGACAAGCTCTGGTTTGTAAGAAGCTTATACCCAAACCTACCCCAAATGGGACAAAAAAATTACCACGGCATGTCGATGCCGCTCTATGATAGCATGCCAAGTTTCATGAATTTCAGACGAGTTTTGGATCTACCAGAATTTAAAAACCAGGAATCTCAATGTTTGCGGCCGAGTGACGGTGGTAGGGTGTTTGACATTCATTCCCATTTCTTGCATGGGACCTAAGCATGCAACCAAGGACGAAGATTTGGTTTTTCAACCAATTTATATGCATTAGAGCATGTGCATGTTGTTCAAATTTGAATTATGCACATAAATGCATCGAAAACTCAATTAATGCATAAAAATGTCCAAACGAACCCCGAAAAAATCCCAAAAATTGACACGACACTCCTATTGTTCTATGTTGACACTAGAATTTTTTTGAAAGTAATAAGAGGCGGCGGATATCGTTTCGTCCCCAAAGGTGGGACGTTCCCTACCGAAACCATCAGGCTTGTTGTGAGAGCCTTTGGTTTGTGAGAAGCATATCCCCAAACCTGCCCCAAATGGGACAATATTTTTACCACGGCATGTCGATGCCGCTCCATGATAGCATGCCAAGTTTCCTGAATTTCAGAAGAGTTTTGGATTTACTAGAATTTAAAAACCAGGAATCTCAATGTTTGCGGCCGAGTGACGGTGGCAGGGTGTTTGACATTCATTCTCATTTCTTGCATGGGACCTAAGCATGCAGCCAAGGACAAAAATTTGATTTTTCGACCAATTTATATGCATTAGAGCATGTGCATGTAGTTCAAATTTGAATTATGCACATAAATGAATCAAAAACTCAATTAATGCATTAAAATATCCAAACGAAGCCCGAAAAATCCCAAAAATTGACACCACACTCCTATTGTTCTATGTTGACACTAGAAAAATATTGAAACCAATAAGAGGCAGCGGATATCGTTTCATCCCCAAAGGTGGGACGTTCCCTACCGAAACCATCAGGCTTGTTGTGAGAACCTTTGGTTTGTGAGAAGCATATCCCCAAACCTGCCCCAAATGGGGCAATATTTTTACCACGGCATGTTGATGCCGCTCCATGATAGCATGCCAAGTTTCATGAATTTCAGACGAGTTTTGGATTTACTAGAATTTAAAAACTAGGAATCTCAACGTTTGCGGCCGAGTGACGGTGGCAGGGTGTTTGACATTCATTCCAATTTCTTGCATGGGACCTAAGCATGCAAGCAAGGACACATATTTGAATTTTCAACCAATTTATATGCATTAGAGCATGTGCATGTAGTTCAAATTTGAATTGTGCTCATAATGCATTAAAAACGCAATTGATGCATAAAAATGTCCAAACGAACCCCAAAAATCCCAAAAACTGACACGACACTCCTATTGTTCTATGTTGACACTAGAAAATTTCTGAAAGCAATAAGGGGCAGCGAATATCGTTTCATCCCCAAAGGTGGGACGTACCCTACCGAAAACATCAGGCTTGTTGTGAGAGCCTTTGGTTTGTGAGAAGCATATCCCCAAACCTGCCCCAAATGGGACAATATATTTACCACGGCATGTTGATGCTGCTCCATGATAGCATGCCAAGTTTCATGAATTTCAGACGAGTTTTGGATTTACTAGAATTTAAAAACCAGGAATCTGGCAGGGTGTTTGACATTCATTCCCATTTCTTGCATGGGACCTAAGCATGCAACCAAGGACACATATTTGAATTTTCAACCAATTTATATGCATTAGAGCATGTGCATGTAGTTCAAATTTGAATTGTGCTCATAAATGCATTGAAAATGCAATTAATGTATGGAAATGTCAAAATGAAACCCAAAAAATCCCAAAAATTGACACAACACTCGTGTTGTTCTATGTTGACACGAGAAACATTTTGAAAGTAAGAAGATGCAACATATATCGTTTTGTCCCCCAAGGTGGCACGTACCCTACTAAAACCACCAGGCTTGTTGTGAGAGAAGCTCTGGTTTGCGAGAAGCTTATACCCCACACCTGCCCCAAACGGGACTATATTTTTACCACGGCATGTCGCTGCCGTTCCATGATATCATGTCAAGTTTCATGAAATTCAGACGAGATTTCAATTTACTACAATGTTAAAAGCATGTATCTCAATGTTACCGGCTGAGCGACAGTGTCAAGGTGTTTGACATTCATTCTCATTTCTTGCATGTGACCTAAGCTAGCAACCAAGGACAAACATTTGATTTTGCAACCCGTTTTTATGGACCGGAGCATGTGGTTTAATTTTGAATTGTGCACATGAAATGCCTAGAAAACCAAGTTACCGTACAAAAATGTCCAAAGGAACCCTGAACAATTCCAATTTTTTTACGACACACATATATTTGCATGTTCACTATAGATAAAAGGTCTAGCAATTCAAACACCGTCCATTGCCGTTGTGACCCCATTCTGTAATTCAAATCAAAATTAAAAATCAAGTTGATCCCACACAGTTTATTATCACTAACTGTGTTAGATGCAATACAAAATATCCTGGAGCACCGTCGGTGTATGGTACGCCTATGGCTTACGCGGTGCGTCGGCTACAGTCCACAACTGGCGTGTCAAGCACGTCTCAAGCACACTAGCTCGGTCCCCAAATATCATTTCATTGTTCAATCGTCGCCGGTGAAAGATGGGGACGTGGACCTGCGTCGTGACGGCAACTTCGGCGGCCCAATCTGGCGAGAGCGCGGCCGCAGCCGCCATGCGCGTGCCAACAAGGTGCTTGAGCGCGGCCGCAATCTGCGACCGGGCGGCCATGGCAGCCCAAACGGCCACTGTTGCTTCTTAGGTGGCGGCACCAACATCTGCCTCGGGGATAGCAGCTGGCGAGAGCTGCACAGCAGCTGCCCGTTCCACAGCGGCGGCCTTAGCCGTGATGGAGGCCGCCCACGACCATGTCGAGGCCGCCCAGGCCCAACTCGTGGCGGTCACCACACAAATCGAACGAAGCTTCTCCGACAATGGTCGGCAACCCACGGCCGAAGAGTTGGCAATCGCCGAGAGCATTTGAGCAGCCGTCCGTTCCTCCGCCGCATACCTTGCAACGACAGAGCCCGTCCAAGCCCAGATCACGGTCGCCCACGCCCAGCTCGTGGAGGCCTTTTCCAAAGAGATGGCAGACGCGGATGGCGAGATGCTTGCCGAGTATGGTGTGATGGATGCCATGGAGCCCCTTCCCCAATCGACTGTTGGGCGTGAGCTGGACATGAAGGAGGCGACAGAGATCGACGAGCACCAACCGTAGTAGTACTCTTTGTTTTGTTTAATTAAGAGCGCCGGTCTTTAATTTTTTTAGAGTAATGTTTAGGCCAGCTAGCTCTGTTTAATTGCTGAACTTGCTCGATTAAGAAGCGTGGGTGTGCTGTAGTCTCCTTTGTGTACCCAAATTATGCAATGACGTGGATGAGCACTATAACCAGGGAAGTTGGAACCAAAAATTTTGATGTTCAAACTCATCGCACATGGGTTAAGCTATCTGAACCGTTTGTGACGTTCACATATTGTACACAGTTCTGAATAAGGGACCGTGTCTGATGACACTTTGCGCGCCAGTTTTTCGCTGAAGCGATTCCAAATTTTCGGCTTCCGCGGAAATATCTACCTCCCCGCCCCTCCCCTTCCCCCTTACCAAAAGCCACATTTCCCCTGTTTCCGCCTTCCTTTCCAAGTTGAAACCTTCACTCCTTGCTTGCAGCGCCGCCTCCTCGTCGGCGACCCTCCTTCACGTTACTCGGCCTCGCCTATCCAGGCAAGTAATCCACACCCGAACCTCGTCCTCCTCCTCCTTCCACATCCCACATGCCCCAACCGCCGGCACTAGCGCAACACCTTCCACCCAAATCACCGACCCCTCCACCAAATAAGCGTCGTCCTAAGCCATGGTGCATGCAGTATAGCCAGGATCTCAAGGAGCATTTGGTAGCGGAGAAGCAAATCCTGGCCACACGCGCGGATGAGGTCATGATGGCTACCATTCGTGCCGACCCCCGGATCTTGGAGCAGCACCTTGCCATTTGCTAGCTACGCCGGTTAAGCATGCTCTGTTTACCCGTTGCGTGTGCTGCTCCCACCTTTCCTTACCAAATTCTAGTGAATTGTGCTATCTAATTTTACCATGGAATCTGTTGCTCCTGTGTATATGTTATATATGTCGTGCAGTGTGGTGCTCACTTATTAATTGTTTGGTTAATTAGTTGTCGTCTTCAGGTAACTGTTTGGTTCAATTCTGCAAATGTGATGTTCAATTCTTCAGGCTGCAATTTTGTATTGTCTTCCATGTGAGAAATAAATCAAATTTTTCATTACAAAACAAATACAAATACAATTGCTAAATTTCCAAGTTGTCCAGCATGCTTGGTTTGGTTATACATTGTGCAATGTGGTGCTCAGTTAACGTTTGGTTCATTTGTGTTGTGGTGTTTAGTTAACTGTTTGGTTCAATTGTGCAATGCGATGTTCAATAGTTGTGGGTGCATTCTGTTATTGTATACCATGTGAGAAATAAATCAAATTTGGTTGTACTAAACACATGAGAAACAAATACAATTGCTATATTTCCAAGTTGTCAAGCATGCTTGGTTTGGTTATACATTGTGCAATGTGTTGCTCAGTTAACGTTTGGTTCTGAAAGTGTTAGTATTCGACTAGAGGGGGGTGAATAGGCGATTTTTATGAAAGTCTTCAAAACATGGATGTTTCGAAGACAAACGATAGAAATGAACCTATTGATATGCAACGAAAGGTAGACTACACTAGACAAGCCATAGTCATGTAAGCAATGAAGTGAAAGCACGAAGACTATAAGCAGCTAGGTAGATTGGATCAGGATGGAAGATAGTATGAAGCCAAACAGACAACAGTCTTCACACAGTGAAGTCCAACAGATAAGGCAAGTAGCAAAGACTTCACGAAGACAAACTGTAAGTAAGGCAAGAGAGGTAGGATAGAACCAGTTGCTCGAAGAGGACAAGGGGTTTGTTGGACTAGTTCCAGTTGTTGTGACAACTGTACGTCTGGTTAGGGAGGCTGAGATTTAACTCAGAAGACGTGTCTTCACCTTATTCCCCTTGAGCTAAGAACACTTAGTCCTCGCCCAATCACTCTGGTAAGTCTTCAAGGGAGACTTCCAAACCTTCATAGATTTCGTTCATCGGCAATCCACAATGACTCTTGGATGCTCAGAACGTGACGCCTAACCGGCTGGAGGATTCACAGTCCTCAAGTGTAATAAGTCTTCAGATCACGCGGACAGAAAAACTTCAGTGATGCCTAACACTCTTTGGCTCTGGGTGTTTTGGGTTTTGTCCTTGCAAGGATTCTCTCTCTCAAAGGGTTCGGAGGTGGGTTCCTCTCAAACGACAAAAGCCGTGGACTAACTCTGAGCAGCCACCAATTTATGGTGTAGGGGGTGGGCTATTTATAGCCAGGAGGCAACCCGACCTGATTTGTCCAAAATGATCCTAGGTCACTAAGGAACTGACACGTGTCCAACGGTCAGATTTCGAACACACGCGACAGCTTGACCTGGGATACAAGAAAAGCTGACTCATCCAGCTCTGGATAAGATTTGCTCTCATTGTCTTTGCTCGAAGACATAGGATTTGGTTGAGCATCACATCAGTCACTCTGACTTTGTTCACTTGGGCCCCACTTAACAGTATGGTGGTTCCTATGACTCAACAAAGAAGAAAAGAAAACTACAAAACAAATATGTCTTCGCACTCCTTAGTCTTCACGCGATGTCTTCTCCTGTCATAGTCTTCAACGTGAATGTCTTCACAGACCACCATTGTCTTCAATGTCTTCACACATTTTTAGGGGTCATCTCTGGTAGGTAAACTAAATCAATATGGGACTACTATATGTGTTATCCTGCAATTCTCACAAACACATTAGTCCCTCAACCAAGTTTGTCATCAATACTCCAAAACCAACTAGGGGTGGCACTAGATGCACTTACAATCTCCCCCTTTTTAGTGATTGATGACAAATTGGTTGAAGTTTTCAACGGGGATAAAAGTATGTGAAAGTTTAGTGTTGTGAGTATTGTCTTCATACATAAGACGAGGCTCCCGCTGAAGATGTGCATATAAATCATTTGCGTTTGAATGCGAATGCACATGGCAGGTTTTGCTTTATGGAGGCCATCATCAAAGTGTGAAGACAATGCATTATGCATATAAGAAGTAGCGAAGATAATGATATGCATAATGACGAATGGACGTCTGCAGAATGACTTCATGCGGGATTTATCATTGCATCACAGAATAGCAAATAAAGTAGCAGACGGCCATCAAGTTTAAGTGTTACAACTCAGAGAACCAAATGTACCAAAAGCGAGAGTTGTAAGACTTGGCAAAAATAATGCAACCACCCATAAGGACCCGCTTGAAGACTATCAACTCATATGCTTCTCCCCCTTTTGTCAGTAATGACCAAAAAGGTTTGAAGACATAGAGCGTCTACTCGTTCCCAGAAGGAGCAGGGTCGGCGTTGGAGTTTGGTGGTGCAGAGGGGCCTGGTACAGTGTCGATATGCGATGAAGTGGTTGTTGGTGATGTAGCATCATCTTCATCATTGATGACTCTGGCATTTATAGTTGCTGCCGAAGAGGAGTACTCAGTCTTCGAGTGAAGGAGTCCGACGTAAGACAACATTCCTGGGAGGAGTGGAATCAAACTTGAATCTCTCTGTGAAGCCATCTTGTTGAAGATCATCTTCAGAACTGAGTAGTGTCAGACTCTTCCACGACCGCCGACAGGTTTCATGAGTGACAAATGCATTCTTGGTAGCTAGATTGCGAATGCGATTAACATCCATCAAGAGACTCTGCATCTGACGCTTCATCCAGTAATGATGCTTATCGTGTTTTTGATGCAAGGCCATGAGAAGCTCTCGGTCTCTTCCGAGGCCTTGGAGCAATAGTGCTTTTAGTGGCTTCAGTATGGGCACGATGAGGTGCACGTGTATTTCCAGCCAAAGGATAAACACGAGTGGCAGCATGAACTCTTTCAACATGTTGAGAGAAACTTTGGCGATCGACATTGTGAAGATAAATTGGATCCTTGGTAGGCTCTGGGTATATGGCTTCGATAGACATATCAACCTCTGGCAGGAATATGAGATGGTTGCGCGCAGAGGGCTGATAGTTGACAGCTGAGTGAAGCTTGATAAGACGCATTACCCATGGAGCATAGAACTTCATACCAAATATATCTGAGCCAGATGCAGCAAGTTGGCGAATGAAGAAATCCTGAGCATTAAAGCTGATGTCATTGAGAATATAGAAGACCAATGTCTTCATTGAGCCTTCAAGCTTTGCTGAAGAAGAATGTCCTTTAATGGGCCATAGAGTTCACCTGATAATGTGATAGATGGTGCGAGGCAGATAATCTAGGTCTTCAACAAAGAATTGCTTAGGATATTCAACATCTTGTGGCAGAGGCTTCATCATACTCAGCATTTGGCTCATGTTGGGCTCTGGCTTCTGGAATATGCTTTCTAAGGCATTGCGGTGAAGCTGATAACCAGGTTCACAAAGTTCACCTGGAGTGGGCAGGCAAGCAAGCTCAATGATATCAAGAGCTTTGGCTTCATGATGGACATTGCCTGTCATCCACATAAGGACCCAAGTTTTGATATCCCTGTTGTAGCCGCGAATGTGAAGTGTGGCATAGAATTGTAGCAGAAGCTAGCAGTAGCCCTTCATTCCAATTTTCCTTGTCGGTCACGAACTGCAGAAGGCCAGCATCTCTGAAGCAGTCTAAGGCTTCTTCCAAGCATGGCAGTCCAGCAATGGCTTCGTAGTCTAGACGCATATGAGGAAAAATGCGCCCTTGATTGTATAAGACACAAGAATAATAACTGCGCTGCTGATAGCTCCAGAACCGATCAGAGGAAATTCTTGGCCTTGAATATGGGCTCTTGGCACTATCAAAGAAGGTGTTGTGTTCAATGAAGCCATTTGCATTGAATGATCCTGGCGCTGATGCAGTACCTGGAAACCTTGGCAGCCTTGGTTTTGGCTTCTGAACCTGGGGCATGTGCTCCACATGATAATCGAATTGAGGTCCGGGAGCAGGCGGAGGAACCAGAATAGGCCATCTAATAGTGACAAGCTCGCCTTGATAAAATGCTTGCTCAATGGTGTGAGGCCTTGGAGGCGGTACAGGAGCAATGGCATTTACAAGGGCTTCAGGCTGCACATTGGTGGCAGGAGCATCATTAGCTTCAGACACCATGTTCACTGTAGGCGCCACATTAGCTTCAGCCATGACAACGCCATTGGCTTCAGTAGTGTTATTGGTGGCCGCCTCAGTATTTTCAACCTCCACTTGTGTAGCTGGAGGGTCGGGCACAGACACGTTCTCCTCGAGAACATTTTCTTGATTGGTGGGGGGTGTGACAACACGCTCTTCTTCTTCACAAGGTTCTTGATTTTCATCGGCTGATGCAACCGGTATGTCTTCAGCAGCCTTGGCTTCAGACTCAGAGACACTCACAGTAGGAGTGGCTTCAGGAAACGCTTGACGTGCTACTGAGTGGGGTTGCACTTCTCCTGCTGGGACGCTCGACATAGCAACTTGTGGCCTTGGTCCTTTGCGAAGCCTACGAAATGCAGGCGTCGCTCTTGGAGTGGGAGTTGGATGGACCACATAGTCGTCGTCATCATCAAGCACCGGAGTGGTGACTTGAGGTGGGGGGTGCTTGGTGAGCTTTGACTTGGAGTTTCTGGTTGGGGGCGATCAACCCATGATGCATCCTAAGCAATTCGCGTCAAGGGACGACCAATGCTTATGATTTCGCTATTCGTGAGAACAGGCGATGATACCTTTTGGTGCTCGATCTAAGGAAGAACTTCATCATCTTCAACATTGTCTTGGGGACCAATGTCTTCAGCTGCGGTGGGGTCAACAGCTGGATCTTCTTCAGCTTCAGGAGCCTCTGTGAAAGCAGACTTGTGAACAACTAACTGACGCTCTTGGTGGGGGGATGCAGGACGAGCAACTGAGAGGGGCTCGACAAGAAGGGGCTCTGAAGGAGCAGCCTGATTCTTCTTCGAAGACTTTGTCTTCCGCTTCTTGGTCAGTGGAGCATCATCAAGGACATTCTTGTTCTTTCGTTTTCTGGCTGCGGCCTCGGCTGCCCTTGTCTTCTTCAGTTCTGAAGCCACTGTGGGAACCTTAGGCTTCGAGCATGTCACGCTGGTAGGGAAAACAATGCGATGTGCTTCCTGTCTTGACGCCTCAACTTGCGTCACAGTAGGCTTCTTCCTTTTGGCAGCCATCTTGGGGTCGATGCCTGGATGCCCAAGAGCCTTGTGCTTTTCAGCTTCATTATGAGCCTGAACACATTTTGCGGCAAGATGTTTCATCCGCTCTCTTGAACCTTTTGCCTCTTCACGTTTCTTGTGAAACGCTTCCTTGAGATCATGCAGCAGCTTCTTGAAGTTCTGAACATCAGTGACATTGAGCTTGGCCATGTGCTTCTTGAATTGAGCCTTTTCATAGTCAATCTTGTTCTTGAGCTCGACTATCTTCTGAGCCATAGCTAGCTCATTTGCAATGGCACTGTGGAAAGCGACACTGATGCCAATGGGAAGTTGAAGATCATCAATGTTGAGATCCGGATTGGTAAACCACTCATCAATGAAGTTGTTGAGGATGTCCATGTCAAAGAGGGGCAAATTGTTGAAGATTTCCGCCTCTTGTGTGCTCTTTATCAGCAGCTCAAGAGCATCCTCACCAAGATCATCGTCACTTGACAGATCAATGGCTTCATTCTCGTTCCTCAGAATGGCAACCGGGGTCAGTGCTTGACCAGAACTTAGGATGGGCTTCTTCTGGATAGACTTCTCGGTCTTCTTGGAGATGCGAAAGAGATCTTCAGATTGCATACTGGATGCAGGAGGGGCAGTTGCCAATGGCTTCACACGTGAAGCTTTTGGTGCAGCAGAGGGTTTTGAAACCTTTGTTTTCTTCTGCTTCTGCGGTTGAGGAGGAGCTGGCGCTTCATCAGAATCTGCGTCATCAGCTAAGTGATCCACATTAGCCCCTTGATCTGCAACGTGAGTGATGAGGCCTTCGAGGTTGTAGAAGGGGCCGATTCTGTTTTCATTGGCTTCACGGGTGCCATCATCCCGAGGAGCAGATGGACCGGGGTTGAAGTAGAGTCTAAATGCTTTCTTGTTCTTCACAGCAAAATCTTTGGCAAACTTGAAGTTGCGCTTGAACAGATCGTCTTCATGACACCATAGCAGAGAAGATGGATCAGCATTCTCTGGCTGTGGTCCGCGAACCATGCACGGGTAGAAGCCTTGATCAATAGCTTCAGACAGGTATTGGGGTTGAAGATTTTTGTATAATATATCTCCCCAGGGCTGCTTGATGGCATTCTTCTCAGCATACTCAGCAGTGACAAATCAGTACTTAAACCATTCTTCAGCCCAATATCTTCGAATCCATTGGATTTGAGTTTTGCGTTCACCATAAGTTTCTTCAGGGCATGTCTTGTATATTTCATGCAGATCTGGTGGCAAATCTTTGGATGTATTCCCAAGGCACTATCTGCCGCCCTTTCTAGCTGACTTTTCAGTTGCCATGAAGCTTAAATTGAACGGCTCCAGAACTTGCAAAGGCTTCCGACGGCTGGTCAGACGGGAACTGGCTTCAGGAGAATTGATGTGACTCTGTAAGAATTCTGCAAATGAATGCAGACTATGAGAACCAAGGGATTCTCCCACGGACATGTACCTGTGACAGCATTAGAGGTGCGAGGGAAGGGGAAGAGGTCATATGCATTCTCATAAGATTTTGAAGATAAATCAGTTTGAAGACATTGACCTCATAACGCGAAGACATTCACTTATTTGTTGTGAGTTGGTTCCAGATTTGTACGAATCCAAGAATAGGTACAAGTGAGGAATCTAACTTGTAGTGAAGCATAAGTGAATATACTTGGCATAATATGAGATGCAGAATAGGATAGATTCAACTTTGTAAGCAGAGAAACCACTTTTGGTAGAGAAGGATGAATCTATCAGATCAAAGGCAGTAAAAAATGAGTTTTAATTACCACACGAAGAACTGCTAGACAGAACGGAGTTGGAGACCGAGCAGTTCAATCTCCTATGCCCTAACTTGGTGACGGAAGACACCTATGGCGGCGGCGGAGAAGACGAGGTCTGCAGCCGGCATGAGGACGGCGTCGGTGAGGTCGTGGCAGCTAAGCACTTCGTTGCTGGCGTCGTCATGAGCTAGCGGTGGCGCTAGGGTTTTGAGCGACGTGCGAAGGTGGAAGAAGGATTTTGACCGTGATGTGATGTGTATTTATAAGGAAAGGGACAACACAACACAATTACTCAGGTGCCCCTGGCGGTTCACATCTGAGGGACACGTGGCAAACATGCAACACACTAGAAGTTGTTCCATGTTCCCATGCACGCCTGGATTGTCAGGTGGTCGTTTCGGCTTCTCCGATTTTTAGGCAATAAGGATGCAGCATTAAAAACAGATTAAATGTTTGTCAGATTGACTTCAACTGACAAGGACTCAGTGAAGACAATCGACAGGTTCAATAGAATGCATATGATTTTGACAGATAGAGTTGAGGTAGAAGCATAGAACAGGTTAGGGTCCGATCACATTCACTTAGATCAAAAGATTCAAGAGTGAAGACATAGCTATAAGTGAATGTTGTAGAGGACAGAACACGAATATATATATATATATATATATATATATATATATATATATATGTATATGAACCAAATCAACATTGTGAAGATAAATCATGAAGATAAAATAATGTTGAAGACAATCCAAATTCGAATACTTTGCAATTTTAATGCCAAGAGAAACACTTCATTGAGAATTTTGTGGTGGCGTTACCCACCGTATAGGAAGTATTAGACCCAGACACGACGCACAATTATCGTGGCGCTCCGAAGTCAAATTCCACATTAATGATTCACACTCAGAAGGTAAGTCTTCATTAATTGAAGATAAAAGTTACTTCGTGTGTTGCACATCTAAGTCGTCAACATGCATAAGCATTAGGATGTGTGTCCATTCACAGGACATTGGAGGATTCTAAGATATTTAGCTCACACCGCAACTTGCAAAACCTTTTCTCATCCAAGGGCTTAGTGAAGATATCAGCCAATTGCTCTTCAGTGTTGACGTGAATGATATCAATGTCTTCCTTGTTGACATGATCTCTGAGAAAGTGATGACGGATCTGAATGTGCTTTGTCTTCGAGTGTTGAACTGGATTTTTGGAAAGCTTGATGGCGCTTTCATTGTCACAGAAGAGTGGCACATTCTTCGTGTTGATGCCATAGTCCTTAAGAGTTTGCTTCATCCATAGAAGCTGAGCACAACATGATCCAGCAGCAATGTATTCAGATTCAGCAGTGGAGAGTGACACACAGTTCTGCTTCTTTGAAGACCAACAGACAAGTGATTGACCGAGAAAGTGACATGTTCTAGAGGTGAACTTGCAATCAACTTTGTCACCAGCATAAACAGCATCAGAATACCCAATCATATCAAATGTTGAGCCCTTTGGATACCATAATCATATCATTGGGGTGTAAGCCAAATATCGAAGAACTCGCTTCACCGCAAGGCGATGCGACTCCTTTGGTGCCGCTTGGAATCGGGCACACATGAAAACGCTAAGCATTATATCTGGCCTAGATGCACATAAGTAAAGTAAGGAACCAATCATGGAGCGGTATACCTTTTGATCGAACTCTTTACCAATGTCGTCAGGACCCAGATGACTTTTGGTTGGCATTGGCGTCGTGTAACCTTTGCAGTCTTGCATTCCAAACTTCTTCAGGCATTCTTTGAGGTATTTTTCTAGAGATATGAAGATGTCGTTTCTCTGCTGGCGGATTTGAAGACCAAGGAAGAACTTCAGCTCACCCATCATGGACATCTGATATTGCTCTTGCATCATGTGCCCAAACTCATCGTTGTATCTCTTGTCAGTGCAGCCGAAGATAATGTCATCCGCATAGATCTGGCACACAAACAGTTCACCGTCGTATGACTTCGTGAAGAGTGTTGGATCTAGTGAACCAGGTTTGAAGCCTTTGCTCTTCAAAAAGTCTTTGAGTGTGTCATACCAAGCGCGAGGAGCTTGTTTGAGGCCATACAGTGCCTTGTTGAGCCTATACACCATATCAGGATGTTTTGGATCTTCAAAGCTAGGTGGTTGTGCAACATACACTTCTTCTTCAACTTGCCATTGAGAAAGGCACTCTTCACATCCATTTGGTACAGAAGGATATTGTGATGGTTGGCATATGCAAGCAGTATACGAATGGCTTCAAGTCTTGCCACAGGAGCAAATGTTTCATCGAAGTCAATCCCTTCAACTTGAGTGTAGCCTTGAGCAACCAGACGAGCCTTGTTTCTGACGACTTGACCATGTTCATCTTGTTTATTGCGATAGGTCCATTTGGTGCCAATGATATTATGCTTGCGAGGATCAGGACGCTTGACTAGTTCCCAAACATTGTTTAGCTCAAACTGATGAAGCTCTTCTTGCATGTCTTGAATCCATCCAGGTTCCATGAAGGCTTCATCAACTTTCTTCGGTTCAGATATTGAGACAAATGCAAAGTGCCCACAAAAATTTGCCAGTTGTGTTGCTCTTGAACGAGTGAGTGGACCAGGTGCATTGATGCTGTCAATGATCTTCTCAATCTGTACTTCATTTGCAACACGGGGATGTACTAGACGAAGATTTTGCCCTTACAGATCATTGTCTTCAGCTTCAGCATTGACTTCAGGCTGAGCATTGTCGACAGGTTGACTTGGTGCAATAATGAGTTCATCTTCAGCCTGAGGTTCAGACGGTATGATCTCTCCAGTACCCATGAGCTTGATAGATTCACTAGGAGGAACTTCATCTAGCACATTTGGCAGGTGCTCTCTTTCCGAGCCGTTAGTCTCATTGAACTGCACATCCATAGTTTCAACCACTTTATAGTGAAAGAGGTTGAAGACTCTGTAGCAGTGCGAGTCCTTTCCGTAACCAAGCATAAAACCTTCATGTGCTTTTGGTGCAAATTTTGAAGTGTGATGTGGATCCTTGATCCAGCACCTAGCACCAAATACTCTAAAGTAACTGACGTTTGGATTCTTACCAGTTAGTAGCTCATATGATTTTTTTTTTCTTCAAATGCTTGTGAAGATAAACTCAGTTGATGATGTGGCATGCAGTGTCAATGGCTTCAGGCTAGAACTTTCTTGGAGTCTTGTACTCATCTAGCATTGTCCGGGCCATATCAATGAGGGTTCTGTTCTTGCGCTCCATGATGCCATTCTGCTGAGGTGTGTAGGGAGCAGAATACCCATGAGTGATGCCAAGTGTATCAAGGTAAGTGTCGAGGCCAGTGTTCTTGAATTATATGTCGTTGTCACTTCTGATGTGCTTGATCTTGACACCGTAGTTCGTCATGGTATGATTGGTGAAACGTCTGAAGACATCCTGCACTTCATTCTTATAGAGAATTATATGCACCCACGTATATCTTGAGTAATCATCAACAATAACGAAACCATAGAGACAAGCAGTGGTAGTAAGAGTAGAGTAATGAGTAGGGCCGAATAAGTCCATGTGAAGCAGCTCGAAGGGTTGAGATGTTGTCATGATTGTCTTCGAGGGATGCTTGGCCCTTGTCATTTTCCCAGCTTCATAGGCACCACACAAATGGTCTTTCTTGAACTTGATGCCTTCGATGCCCACTACATGCATCTTCTTCGAGAGAGTGTACAAGTTCCTCATGCCTGCATGTCCTAGCCTTCGATGCCAAAGCCAGCATTCTGAAGCTTTTGCTAGAAGACATGTGGCAAGCTGTGGTCCTGCTGAGAAATCTACCATATATAGATCATCTTTTCGATACCCTTCAAAGACTAGAGATTTGTTAGATTCCATAAGGACAAGGCAACGATATTTTCCAAATATCACAATCATATTCAAATCACATAGCATTGATACAGACATTAAGTTGAAACCAAGGGATTCAACAAGCATCACTTTATCCATGTGCTGATCCTTTGAGATTGCAACTCTACCAAGACCCAATACCTTACTTTTACCAGTGTCAGCAAATGTGATATGACTCTTATCAGACGGCCGAAGAGTTGAATCCATCAGAAGACTTTGATCACCAGTCATGTGGTTGGTGCAGCCACTATCCATAATCCATTCTGAAGCATGAGGTGTCATAGCCTACAGTACAATTTAGGGGATAGGCTTCACCAAGCGAGTTGTGAAGCATAACATTTGACGAACAAGTGGAACATAGAAGTTCAGATCTTGGTTAGGATAGATAGGATGAGTGTCAAGGAATCCCGGGATGAAATACATAGTAAGACCATTTGAGCATTTTATCTTGCGCCCCACAAGATGTTTAAGGTCCCCAGCATAAGCATCAGACGCCTTTGATTTTTGGTTGGAGACCTTTCCCTGCAAAAGAGAGTTAAGTTTTCTTAACCACCCACATTTTCAGGGGTGACTTAGAAGCAATGAGTCTAAGTGCAGCATCTGAGAACTTCGGCTTTGAAGCCCTAGCAAATAGCCTTGCAGGAGGAGAATAATACTCATAGGAATAAGCAAAAAAGTTCTTAGATTTATGAACATAGCGGTTTGATGAAACACACTCATATTCAAAGGTCTGAGTATGATTTCCCTGCAAAACATTGGCGTTAGGGTTGCTACGTCTTGAGCTTGCGTTGGTTTTTCCCTTGAAGAGGAAAGGGTGATGCAGCAAAGTAGCGTAAGTATTTCCCTCAGTTTTTGAGAACCAAGGTATCAATCCAGTAGGAGGCTCCTCAAAAGTCACACGCACCTACACAAACAAACAAGAACCTCGCAACCAACGCGATAAAGGGGTTGTCAATCCCTTCACGGTAACTTGCAAAAGTGAGATCTGATAGAGATAATATGATAAGATAATTTTTTTTGGTATTTTTATGATATAGATTGGAAAATAAAAGATGCAAATAAAAGTAGATGGAAAACTTATATGATAAAAGATCGACCCGGGGGCCATAGGTTTCACTAGTGGCTTCTCTCAAGATAGCATAAGTATTATTGTGGGTGAACAAATTACTGTCGAGAAATTGATAGAAAAGCGCATAGTTATGAGATTATCTGGGCATGATCATGTATATAGGCATCACGTCCATGACAAGTAGACCGAAACGATTCTGCATCTACTACTATTACTCCACACATTGACCGACTCCTGCTGCATCTAGAGTATTAAGTTCATGAAGAACAGAGTAACGCATTAAGAAAGATGACATGATGTAGAGGGATAAACTCATGCAATATGACATAAACCCCATCTTTTATCCTCGATGGCAACAATACAATACATGTCTTGCAGCCCCTGCTGTCACTGGGAAAGGACACCGCAAGATTGAACCCAAATCTAAGCACTTCTCCCATTGCAAGAAAGATCAATCTAGTAGGCCAAACCAAACTGATAATTCAAAGAAACTTGCAAAGATAACAAATCATACATAAAAGAATTCAGAGGAGATTCAACTATTTCTCATAGATAAACTTGATCATAAACCCACAATTCATCGGATCTCGACAAACACACCGCAAAAAGAGTTACATCGAATAGATCTCCAAGAAGATTGAGGAGAACTTTGTACTGAGATTCAAAGATAGAGAAGAAGCCATCTAGCTAATAACTATGGACCCGAGGTCTATGGTAAACTACTCACAACTCATCGGAAGGGCCTTGGAGATGATGTAGAGGCCCTCCATGGTCGATTCCCCCTCCGGCGGAGCGCCGACAAAGGCTCCAAGATGGGATCTCACGGATACAGAAGGTTGCGGCGGTGGAAATAATTTTTCGTGGTGCTCCTGGATATTTTCAGGGTACGTGGACATATATAGGGGGAAGAAGTAGGTCGGTGGATGCTCGAGGGGCCCACGAGGGTGGGGGGCGCGCCGGGCACCCTCGTGGCCGCCTCGTTTGTTGCTTGACGTCCACTCCAAGTCCCCTGGATTGCGTTTGTTCCAAAAAGATCTCTCCCGAAGGTTTCATTCCGTTTGGATTCCATTTGATATTCCTTTTCTTCGAAACACTGAAATAGGCAAAAAAAACAGCAATTTAGGTTGGGCCTCCGGTTAGTAGGTTAGTCCCAAAAATGATATAAAAGTGTAAAGTAAAGCCCATAAACATCCAAAACGGGTAATATAATAGCATGGAACAATAAAAAATTATAGATACGTTCGAGACGTATCAAGCATCCCCAAGCTTAATTCCTGGTCGTCCTCGAGTAGGTAAATGATAAAAACAGAATTTTTGATGTGGAATGCTACCTAGCATAATTCTCAATGTAATTTTATTTATTGTGGCATGAATGTTCAGATCCAAATGATTCAAAATAAAAGTTCATACTGACATAAGAAATAGTAATACTTCAAGCATACTATTCAAAGCAATCATGTCTTCTCAATAGCATGGCTAAAGAAAGTTTATCCCTACAAAATAATATAGTTTGGTCATGCTCCATTTTCATCACACAAGAATGCTCTCATCTTGCACACCCCCGATGACAAGCCAAGCAATTGTTTCATACTTTAGTAGTCTCTAACTTTTTTCAACTTTCACGCAATACATGAGCGTGAGCCATGGATATAGCACTATGGGTGGAATAGAATATGATGATGGAGGTTGTGTGGAGAAGACAAAAAAGAAGAAAGTCTCATGTTAACGAGGCTAATCAACGGGCTATGGAGATGCCCATCAATTGAAGTCAACATGAGGAGTAGGGATTGCCATGCAACGGGTGCACTAGAGCTATAAATGTATGAAAGCTCAACAAAAGAAACTAGTGGGTGTGCATCCAACTTGCTTGCTCACGAAGACCTAGGGCATTTTAAGGAAGCCCATCACTGGAATATACAAGCCAAGTTCTATAATGAAAAATCCCCACTAGTATATGAAAGTGACAACAAATGAGACTCTCTATATGAAGAACATGGTGCTACTTTGAAGCACAAGTGTGGAAAAATATAATAGCATTGTCCCCCCTTTTGGGGGGGCTTTCCCTTTTTTCTATTTGGCCTTTCTCTTTTCTTTTTTTGGACTTTTTTTTATTTGGCCTTTTTTTAGGTACAGTGCTCTAATAATGATGATCATCACACCTCTATTTATTTACAACTCATGAGTTACAACTCAAAACTAGAACAAGAAATGACTCTATATGAATGCCTCCGTCGGAGTACCGGGATGGGCAATGAATCAAGAGTGACATGTATGAAAAATTATGAAGGTGGCTTAGCCACAATACGATGTCAACTACATGATCATGCAAGGCAATATGACAATGATGATGCATGTCATGATGAATGAACGGTGGAAAGTTGCATGGCAATATATCTCGGAACGGCTATGGAAATGCTATAATAGGTAGGTATGGTGGCTATTTTGAGAAAGATATAAGGAGGTTTATGTGTGATAGAGTGTATCGTATCACGGGGTTTGGATGCACTGGCGAAGTTTGCACCAACTCTCAAGGTGAGAAAGGGCAATGCATGGTACCGAAGCGGCTAGCAATGATGGAAAGGTAAAAGTGCGTATAATCCATGGACTCACATTAGTCATAAAGAACTCATATACTTATTGCAAAAATATACAAGTCATCAAAGACCAAGCACTACGTGCATGCTCCTAGGGGGATAGATTGGTAGGAAAAGACCATCGCTCGTCCCCGACCGCCACTCATAAGGATGACAATCTAAGAACACCTCATGTTTCAAATTTGTTACACAACGGTTACCATACGTGCATGCTACGGGACTTGCAAACTTCAACACAAGCATTCTTTAAATTCACAATTACCCAACTATAATGACTCTAATATCACCACCTCCATATCTCAAAACAATTATCAAGTATCAAATTGATCATAGCATCCAATTCACTTCCTATGATAGTTTTTATTATACCCAACTTGGATGCCCATCATTCTAATACCAACTTTATAACCATAGCAAATACCATGCTGTTCTAAAAGACTCTCAAAATAGTATAAGTGAAGCATGAGAGATCAACAATTTCTACAAAATCAAGCCACCGTCGTGCTCTAAAAAGTATAAGTGAAGCACTAGAGCAAAAACTATCTAGCTCAAAAGATATAAGTGAAGCACATAGAGTATTCTAATAAATTCTAAATCAAGTGGGTTTCTCCCAAAAGGTGTGTACAGCAAGGATGATTGTGGTAATCTAAAAAGCAAAGACTAATATCATACAAGACGCTCCAAGCAAAACACATATCATGTGGCGAATAAAAATATAGCTCCAAGTAAAGTTACCGATAGACGAAGACGAAAGAGGGGATGCCTTCCGGGGCATCCCCAAGCTTAGGCTTTTGGTTATATTTGAATATATTGGGGTGCCATGGGCATCCCCAAGCTTAGGCTCTTGCCACTCCTTATTCCATAGTCCATTAAATCTTTACCCAAAACTTGAAAACTTCACAACACAAAACTCAACAGGAAATCTCGTAAGCTCCGTTAGTGCAAGAAAGAAAAACCACCACATAAGGTACTCTAATGAACTCATTATTTATTTATATTGGTGTTAAACCTACTGTATTCCAACTTCTCTATGGTTCATACCCCCCGATACTAGCCATAGATGCATCAAAATAAGCAAACAACACACGAAAAACAGAATCTGTCAAAAACAGAACAGTCTATGGAAATATGTAACTTTCCAATACTTCTGGAACTCTAAAAATCCTACCAAAATAGGACGTACTGGGAAATCTGTTTATTGATCCACAGAAAAAAGAATCAACGCCAAAGCATGTTTCTGTGATTTACTAAAATTAATTCCGTGCATGGAAAAGTTTCTGTTTTTCAGCAGAATCAAACTAACTATCACCGTAGGTTATCCTATAGGTTCTACTTGGCACAAACACTAATTAAAACATGAAAACACATCTAAACAGAAGCTATATGAAATATTTATTACTAAACATAAGCAAAAAGCAAGGAACTAAAATAAAATTGGGTTGCCTCCCAACAAGCGCTATCGTTTAACGCCCCTAGCTAGGCATAAAAGCGAGGATAGATCTAAGTAGTGCCATCTTTGTTTTTCAGTTTTTTAGTGGAGTCATGCTCGAATCCGGAAGGTTCTTTACGTTTCCCTTCATACTCGGAAATTTTTAGATCTAAAGAATCCAACCGCTTATTGCAAAGAGTAATCAACATATTCATGCGGTGAAGATTTCCGCTAACACTCTTAAGAGGTTCAAGAGACTTCTGTAAGATTTTTGTTACTTCGCAAATCTTTTCAAACCCTTGTGTTTCTTCTTGGGTAGGATGTGGCCCCCCTTTTTGAGGTAGTGTTCCCACTATTCCCTCTATAATTTCATGCGCAATACTGGGATCAATTTCAATAAAATTTCCTTTGGCAATGCAATCCAAGAGTTGTCTATGGGACATATTTCTCCTTGCCTTTGCTTGAAGTGAAGAACTCCAAATTCGGGACACATAGGAGCGGATAAGGGACTATCCATGACGACGAGATAAACGATCTAACACATGAGTACACAAAAGGCAAGCGAGAAAGAGAAGATTGGGAAAAAGAGGATGAATAAAACGGCAAGGGTGAAGTGGGGGAGAGGAAAACGAGAGGCAAATGGCAAATAATGTAATGCGAGGGAGATGAGTTTGTGATGGGTACTTGGTATGTCTTGACTTGAGCGAAGACCTTCCTGGCAACAGCGTCAGAAATCCTTCTTGCTACGTCTTGATCTTGCGTTGGTTTTTCCCTTGAAGAGGAAAGGGTGATGCAGCAAAGTAGCGTAAGTATTTCCCTCAGTTTTTGAGAACCAAGGTATCAATCCAGTAGGAGGCTCCTCAAAAGTCCCACGCACCTACACAAACAAACAAGAACCTCGCAACCAATGCGATAAAGGGGTTGTCAATCCCTTCAAGGTAACTTGCAAAAGTGAGATCTGATAGAGATAATATGATAAGATAAATATTTTTGGTATTTTTATGATATAGATTGGAAAATAAAAGATGTAAATAAAAGTAGATGGAAAACTTATATGATAAAAGATAGACCCAGGGGCCATAGGTTTCACTAGTGGCTTCTCTCAAGATAGCAGAAGTATTACGGTGAGTGAACAAATTACTGTCGAACAATTGATAGAAAATCGCATAGTTATGAGATTATCTAGGCATGATCATGTATATAGGCATCACGTCTGTGACAAGTAGACCGAAATGATTCTGCATCTACTACTATTACTCCACACATCGACCGACTCCTGCCTGCATCTAGAGTATTAATTTCATGAAGAACAGTGTAACGCATTAAGAAAGATGACATGACATAGAGGGATAAACTCATGCAATATGACAAAAACCCCATCTTTTTATCCTCGATGGCAACAATACAATACGTGCCTTGCTGCCCCTGCTATCACTAGGAAAGGACACCGCAAGATTGAACCGAAAGCTAAGCACTTCTCCCATTGCAAGAAAGATCAATCTAGTAGGCCAAACCAAACTGATAATTCAAAGAGACTTGCAAAGATAACAAATCATACATAAAAGAATTCAGAGGAGATTCAAATATTTCTTATAGATAAACTTGATCATAAACCCACAATTCATCGAATCTCGACAAACACATCGCAAAAAGAGTTACATCGAATAGATCTCCAAGAAGATTGAGGAGAACTTTGTATTGAGATTCAAAGAGAGAGAAGAAGCCATCTAGCTAATAACTATGGACCCGAAGGTCTGTGGTAAACTACTCACAACTCATCGGAAGGGCCTTGGAGATGATGTAGAGGCCCTCCATGGTCGATTCCCCCTCCGAAGGAGCACCGGTGAAGGCTCCAAGATGGGATCTCGCGGATAAAGAAGGTTGCGGCGGTGGAGATAGTTTTTCGTGGTGCTCCTGGATGTTTTTGGGGTACGTGGATATATATAGGAGGAAGAAGTAGGTCGGTGGACACTCGAGGGGCCCACGAGGGTGGGGGGCGCGCCCACCCCCTCGTGGCCGCCTCTTTTGTTGCTTGACGTCCACTCCAAGTCCCCTGGATTGCTTTTGTTCCAAAAAGATCACTCCCGAAGGTTTCATTCCGTTTGGACTCCGTTTGATATTCCTTTTCTTTGAAACACTGAAATAGGAAAAAAAAACAGCAATTCGGGCTGGGCCTCCGGTTAGTAGGTTAGTCCCAAAAATGATATAAAAGTGTAAAGTAAAGCCCGTAAACATCCAAAACGGGTAATATAATAGCATGGAACAATCAAAAAATATAGATACGTTGGAGACGTATCAAGGGTGACTCAGGTGAGTCCTCTGTTTGTATGAAGCCTTTGGACCATACGAAGCCTTTGGTCTGGGGTTTGTCTTCTTCCCAGGTGGTGTCCTAACGACATTCACATGAAGACTTTCGAGACACCTTTTGGGTACCCAGATCTTCTTAAGAGGTGGTCCATTCCTGTAGTTAGTACCAATATACCTGTCAAACACTTCACCATTCTGATTCCTGAACAGTTTATAGTTTGCATCAAAGGATTCATCAATGATAATTGGGTTAGCACAAGTGAAGCTAGATAAGGTAGATGGATCTACTGAAGGTCCCTTAGCAGTAACCCATGTGGTTTTGGGGTACTGCTCAGGCATCTAGTAAGAACCATCAACATTCATTTTCCGCTCGAACCCAACACCCTCTTTCCTAGGGTTTCGGTTCAGAATCTGCTTTTTAAGGACATCACATAGTGTCTGATGCCCTTTGAGACTTTTGTACATTCCTGTCTCAAGTAATGACTTCAACCTGGCATTCTCATCAGCAATAGTAGTGGTATCCTCAGATGAGGGGTTAGTTACCACATCAGTAGTTGAAGATATTGCAACAGTAGTAGTAGTTGAACATTCAGCAACAGAGACAACATTATCACGCTCAATACATTTTAGACATGGTGGTTCAAATCCTTCCTGAGCGGAACTGATCTGTTGAATGCGGAGTGACTCGTTTTCCTTTTGAAGATCTTCATGAGTCGTTCTCAATTTCTCAAGTTCCTGCTTCCTTCAAAGATAATCATAGGAAAGCTTTTCATGAGAGGTTGAGAGCGATTCATGACGACTTTCAAGTTCCTCATACTTAACATGAAGATTTTTTATGTCTTCAATTAAGGACTGAGATCGGGTCATTTCCGCGTCCAACAGGTCATCGCTTTTGTCTAACAGTTTTTGAATATGTTTCATGGCATTCTGTTGTTCAGTTGCAATTTTAGCAAGTGTTTTGTAGCTAGGTTTAGATTCACATTCAGAGTCATCTTCACTTGATGTTTGAAAGTAAGCATCGCGTGAGTTTACCTTGGCACCACGTGCCATGAAGCAGTAGGTGGGGGCAGAGTCATCCTCATCCTTGGCATCAGCGTTGGTGACGAGGCCATTGTCTTCAGTGTAGAAGATGGACTTGGCGATGTATGCAGAAGCTAGAGCCAGGCTTGCTACTCCAGAATCAGATTCCTCCTCGGACTCCACCTCTACCTCCTCAGATGCAGACTCCTCCTCTGAATCCATCTCCTTGCCAACAAAAGCGTGAGCCTTGCCAGATGAGCTCTTCTTGTGTGAAGAAGACTTCGATGAAGACTTGGAAGAAGACTTTGAGGATTTCTTCTTCTTCTTGTCATCAGAATCATAGTCCTTGCTCTTCTTCTTCTTTGTCTCGTTGTCCCACTGTGGACACTCAGAGATGTAGTGACCAGGTTTCTTGCACTTGTGACAGGTTCTCTTCTTTTGATCACGAGAGGAAGCTTCATCATTCCTTGAGCTGGATCTTGAAGACCTTATGAAGTCTTTCTTCTTGGTGAACTCCTGGAACTTCTTCACGAGCATAGCAAGCTCCTTTCCAATGTCTTCAGGATCACCAGAATTGCAGTCAGATTCTTCTTCAGACGAGGAGACGGCCTTTGCCTTCAAAGCGCGAGTGCGGCCATAGTTGGGACCATAGATATCTCTTTTCTCATATAGCTGGAACTCATGTGTGTTGAACCTCTCAAGTTCTCAAGTATGTCAGACGAATCGAGAGTCTTGAAGTCAGGGCGCACTCAAATCATTAGGGCCAGGGTGTCAAATGAGCTATCGAGAGATCTCAGTAGTGTCTTGACAATTTCATGCTTGGTGATCTCAGTGGCACCGAGTGCATGAAGCTCATTGGTGATGTCAGTGATGTGATCAAATGTGAGATGGACATTCTCATTGTCATTTCTCTTAAAGCGGTTGAAGAGATTGCGAAGAACACTGATCCTTGAATCTCTCTGTGTTGAGACGCCTTCATTGACCTTGGAGAGCCAGTCCCGGACCAGCTTTGAAGTTTCCAGAGCACTGACACGACCATACCGCCCCTTGGTCAGATGACCACAGATGATGTTCTAGGCAGTTGAGTCCAGTTGCACGAACTTCTTGACATCAGCAGGAGTGACACCTTCACTAGTCTTGGAAACGCCGTTCTTGACGACATACCAGAGATCGACATCAATGGCTTCAAGATGCATGCGCATCTTATTCTTCCAGTAGGGGTAATCAGTGCCATCGAAGACAGGGCATGCAGCAGAGACTTTTATTATCCCTGTAGTCGACATAGCTAAACTCTAGGTGGTTAAACCGAATCACACAAAACAAGGGAGCACCTAGCTCTGATACCAATTGAAAGTGCTAGTATTCGACTAGAGGGGGGGTGAATATGCGATTTTTATGGAAGTCTTCAAAACATGGAAGTTGATAGAGGCAAATGTGTCCCGTCTTTCGATGAGATGGTGGCTATCATTTTGGTGGAAGTCGACTTTGACGATCCGACTACGAACGTGCGAGGACGTCGCGCCTTAGCAATCGCTAAACCAACTCTGAGAGGTTATTGACCACGCCGGAGCACGATCAACCTGACCACGAGGGTCTATTTCCTGCAAGCAAACGAAGAACAAGCAAGAAACTAAGATTGCAATCTGGATATTGCGAATAACAGAGGAAAGCTTTATTAATGAAGTTGGGGTTCTGTGACGCCTTTGTCTAGTCGTTGAACACAAACGAAGTACGCGAAGTTGCAGCTATGGCAAACTTTAATCTAAACAAAACCCAAAGTCTAAACGGTGCCCTAAGGGCTGTATATATGGAGGAAGAGGGAGGGAATTTCGTGGCCCTTGGTGGAGGGGTCCTAAATCAACCCTATCTCTTGTTTCCCCACACATACGGACTCTAAAAATAGCCTATACTTATGTATTTCAAAATTACATGGGCCTGGCCCAATAATAAGGTGACGCAGCACCTAGAATGGCCTCGGGACGAAATTTATGAAGTGGCATCTTGTATATTTCGTCCAAGGCTTCATGCACCTATTATGGTGGCTTCAAAGTCCTGAAATCATCACTTGTAACTCCGTTCTTGTTCCCCTTGCGCATGCCATCATCTCCATGCTTGTTCTTGCTCCAATGTTCATCCTTCTCCAAGCTAGGCCCTTCATTTGTAAGCAAAACAAATGTATCCAATTTAGGCAGCATCATATTCTCATGAACATTAGAATCATTACCAAGAAACGAAAGTACCTGATAATTTAATTGGCGTGCGCGAGCTCTGGTAATTGGTTCAGTATATGTAGCAGCAGGGGTTGTGGGTGTAACAATGGTATTGATGTCCTCATCATCCTCCTCTTCTTGAAATGAAGTCGTCCTCGACGGAAGCTCATCTTCCTCACCCAAATAAGGCTTCAAATCTGCAATGTTAAAAGTGGGACTAACCCCAAAATCTGCAGGCAGCTCAAGTTTATATGCATTATCATTTATTTTCTCCAACACCTTAAAAGGACCATCAGCACGAGGCATTAGCTTTGATTTGCGCAAATCAGGAAATCTATCCTTGCGCAAATGTAACCAAACAAGATCTCCAGGTGCAAACACAACATGTTTTCTACCCTTATCTCCAGCAAGTTTATTTTAGCATTCATACGCTCAATGTTTTCCTTAGTTAACTCATGCATTTTTAAAATCAATTCAGCACGTTGTTTAGCATCAAAATTAACCTTCTCCAAAGATGGAAGAGGCAACAAATCAATAGGTGCACGAGGTAGGAAACCATACACAACTTCAAAAGGGCACATCTTAGTAGTAGAATGCAATGAACGATTATAAGCAAATTCAATATGAGGCAAGCATTCCTCCCACATTTTCTTATTATTCTTCAAAACAGCCCTAAGCATAGTAGACAACATTCTATTGACTACTTCAGTTTGTCCATCAGTTTGGGGATGACAAGTAGTACTAAAAAGCAGTTTAGTCCCCAACTTAGCCCATAAACATCTCCAAAAGTGGCTAAGAAATTTAGTATCACGATCTGAAACAATAGTATTTGGCACACCATGCAAGCGAATAATTTCACGAAAGAACAAATCAGCAACATTAACAACATCATCGCTTTTATGACATGGTATAAAGTGTGCCATTTTCGAGAATCTATCCACGACAACAAATATGCTATCCCTCCCCTTCTTTGTTCGAGGTAAACCTAAAACAAAGTCCATAGATATATCCTCCCAAGGAACACTAGGTACAGGCAAAGGCATATATAAACCATGAGGATTGAGTCGTGACTTAGCTTTTTGACATGTAGTGCAGCGAGCAATAAAACGCTCAACATCCCGTCTCATCTTTGGCCAAAAGAAATGTGTAGCAAGTACGTCCTCCGTCTTCTTCACGCCAAAGTGTCCCATTAATCCTCCTCCATGCGCCTCCTGCAACAACAAAAGACGAACGGAGCTAGCTGGAATGCATAGCTTGTTAGCACGAAACACAAATCCATCGTTAACGATGAACTTGTTCCACATTCTTCCTTCTTTACAATTCTGCAGTACATCTTTAAAATCAGCATCATGCACATATTGATCTTTGATGGTCTCCAAACCAAATATTTTGAAGTCAAGTTGTGAAAGCATAGTATAGCAGCGAGACAATGCATCAGCAATAACATTTTCTTTTTCCTTCTTGTGTTTAATGACATAAGGAAAAGTCTCAATGAATTCAACCCATTTAGCATGTCTACGATTCAGTTTAGCTTGACTTTTAATATGTTTCAAAGATTCATGATCAGAATGTATAACAAATTCTTTGGGCCATAAATAATGTTGCCATGTTTCTAAAGTCCGAACAAGAGCATATAATTCTTTATCATAAGTAGAATAATTCAGACTAGGCCCACTCAATTTTTCAGAAAAGTATGCCACAGGTTTGCCATCTTGTAATAACACACCGCCTAATCCAATTCCACTAGCATCACATTCAAGCTCAAAAGTCTTATTAAAATCAGGAAGTTGGAGTAAAGGAGCATGTGTCAACTTATCTTTCAATACCGAGAAGGCTTCTTCCTGTGCGGTACCCCAAAGAAAAGGCACATCTTTCTTTGTAAGCTCATTGAGAGGTGCAGCAATGGTGCTGAAATCTCTCACAAAACGCCTATAGAATACAGCGAGGCCAAGAAAACTCCTCACTTGTGTGACCGTTTTGGGCTGCGGCCAACTCTCAATAGCTTCAATCTTGGCTTTATCAACTTCAATTCCCTGTGGAGTAACAACATAGCCAAGAAAAGATACTCGGTCGGTGCAAAAGGTGCACTTCCCAAGGTTACCAAACAAATGTGCATCACTTAGAGCAATAAAAACAGCACGTAAATGTTCCAAATGTTCTTCCAAAGATCTGCTATAAATCAATATGTCATCAAAGTAAACTACCACAAATCGTCCAATGAAAGCACGTAAAACTTCGTTCATTAATCTCATGACATTAACAGCATCATCGCTTTTATGACATGGTATAAAGTGTCCCATTTTCGAGAATCTATCCACGACAACAAATATGCTATCCCTCCCCTTCTTTGTTCGAGGTAAACCTAAAACAAAGTCCATAGATATATCCTCCCAAGGAACACTAGGTACAGGCAAAGGCATATATAAACCATGAGGATTGAGTCGTGACTTAGCTTTTTAACATGTAGTGCAGCGAGCAATAAAACGCTCGACATCCCATCTCATCTTTGGCCAAAAGAAATGTGTAGCAAGTACGTCCTCCGTCTTCTTCATGCCAAAGTGTCTCATTAATCCTCCTCCATGCGCCTCCTGCAATAACAAAAGACGAATAGAGCTAGCTGGAATGCATAGCTTGTTAGCACAGAACACAAATCCATCATTAACAACGAACTTGTTCCATGTTCTCCCTTCTTTACAATTCTGCAATACATATTTAAAATCAGCATCATGCACATATTGATCTTTGATGGTCTCCAAACCAAATATTTTGAAGTCAAGTTGTGAAAGCATAGTATAGCGACGAGATAATGCATCAGCAATAACATTTTCTTTACCCTTCTTGTGTTTAATGACATAAGGGAAAGTCTCAATGAATTCAACCCATTTAGCATGTCTACGATTTAGTTTAGCTTGACTTTTAATATGTTTCAAAGATTCAAGATCAGAATGTATAACAAGTTCTTTGGGCCATAAATAATGCTGCCATGTTTCTAAAGTCCGAACAAGAGCATATAATTCTTTATCATAAGTAGAATAGTTCAGACTAGGCCCACTCAATTTTTCAGAAAAGTATGCAACATGTTTGCCATCTTGTAATAACACACCTCCTAATCCAATTCCACTAGCATCACATTCAAGCTCAAAAGTCTTATTAAAATCAAGAAGTTGGAGTAAAGGAGCATGTGTCAACTTATCTTTCAATACCGTGAAGGCTTCTTCCTGTGCGGTACCCCAAACAAAAGGCACATCTTTCTTTGTAAGCTCATTGAGAGGTGCAACAATGGTGCTGAAATCTCTCACAAAACGCCTATAGAATCCAGCGAGGCCAAGAAAACTCCTCACTTGTGTGACCGTTTTGGGCTGCGGCCAACTCTCAATAGCTTCAATCTTGGCTTTATCAACTTCAATTCACTGTGGAGTAACAACATAGCCAAGAAAAGATACTCGGTCGGTGCAAAAGGTGCACTTCCCAAGGTTACCAAACAAACGTGCATCACGTAGAGCAATAAAAATAGCACGTAAATGTTCCAAATGTTCCTCCAAAGATTTGCTATAAATCAGTATATCATCAAAATAGACTACCACAAATCGTCCAATGAAATCACGTAAAACTTTGTTCATTAATCTCATGAAAGTACTAGGTGCATTAGTTAACCCAAAAGGCATGACTAACCACTCATATAATCCAAACTTAGTTTTAAAGGCTGTTTTCTTCATCCCCCTATTTCATACGAATTTGATGGTATCCACTACGCAAATCAACTTTGGAGAATATTGTAGAGCCACTCAATTCATCAAGCATATCATCTAGCCTAGGAATAGGATGACGATAACAAATAGTAATATTATTAATGCCTCTACAATCAACACACATACGTGATGTACCATCCTTTTTCGGCACTAGAATAATAGGAACATCACAAGGACTAAGGGATTCGCGTATATAACCTTTGTCGAGAAGCTCCTGTACTTGATGCATAATCTCCTTTGTCTCCTCTGGATTGGTACGGTATGGCGCACGGTTTGGCAGTGAAGCACCGGGAATTAAGTCAATCTGATGCTCAATCCCTTAAATAGGCGGTAATCCCGGTGGCACGTCTTGTGGAAAGACGTCAGTGAACTCCTGCAAAATGTTAGTGACAGCAGGAGGCAAAGATGAAGGCACATCCTCAAATGAAAATAATGCCTCTTTGCACACAAAAGCATAGCAAACAGATTTGTTGAAATCTAGCTCATCAATGTCAGATTTGGTGGCAAATAAACATGCACTTTGTAATTTAATCTCATAAGCAACACTAGATGGTTTATTATTAGGCTTCATTTGTTGCTCAAATTCTTTTGCCACAATCTGATTTTCACTCTTATTCTTGCCCTATTTTGCTTTATTAGCTCTATTAATATCATCTTTCAAAATGGAATCAGGAGTCATAGGAAGCAAAGTAATATTTTTATCCTTATGAACAAGAGTATACTGATTGTTTCTACCATGGTGTACAGAATTTTTATCAAATTGCCATGGTCGACCAAGTAACAAAGAACATGCTTGCATAGGTACCGCATCACAATCAACATAATCAGCATATGTAGAGATACTAAAATGCACACGAACAGTATGTGTTACCTTAACCTTGCCGCTGTTGTTGAACCATTAGATGTAGTAAGGATGTGGATGTGGTCTTGTGGTGAGAGATAGCTTCTCCACCATCTCCATGCTAGCCAAGTTGTTGCAGCTCCCTCCATCTATGATGACGCACACAAAATGTTCCTTCACAACTCCCTTTGTATGGAACAAATTATGCCTCTGATTTTACTCAGCTTGTGTAACCTGCACACTCAAAACACGTTGAGCAACTAAACATTCATACCTATGAGCATCTTCAGGAGCCATGTATTGCGTCTCATGACCAGAATCATCTCCACCGTGTTCTTCACTCGTAATAAGGGCCAAAGTCTCCTCATCATAGTCACTAGCAGACTCATACCCACCATCCTCAGTAGCAATCATCACACGCTGAGATTTGCATTCTCGCGCATAATGTCCTCTTCCCTTACAACAACGACAAATAATATCACTTGTGTGCCCTGTTGATGCCATGGAAGAAGAAGAACTCTGTGCAGGCCCGGCAGGTGCGCTCTTGGCAGATAATGGTGGTTGTGCCTGCTTTCTTGTATCACGGCTGGTGGTGGAACCTGATGGACGTGCTGGTGCAGTGGAAGTAGAAGATGCACGCGGTGTCCATGATGAAGGTCGACCAGCAGAAAAGTTAGTTCGCGCCAATGCTTGTCGATCCTGCACTTCACGTTCAGCTTTACAAGCAAGATGAAATAAACGAGAGATATTAGTATACTCCTTATACTCTAGAATGGTCTGAATCTCTCTATTTAATCCACCCATAAAACATGCAAGCATAGCTTCATTCTCCTCAACAATACCACATCTAATCATGCCAGTTTGTAATTCCTGATAATATTCTTCTACAGAATTTTTTCCTTGTCTTAAACGCTGCAATTTTTGAAGCAATTCACGTTGATAATATGGTGGAACCCAACGAGTACGCATAGCGGTTTTCAAAGCAGCCCAAGTAGCTGGAATAGGATATAATCTACAATGTTCAGACCACCATACACATGCAAAACTAGTGAAAGCACAAACAGCAGCATCAACCCGTCTCTCCTCGGGATATTGTAAACATGTAAAACATTATTCAGTTTCTAACTCCCAAGTAAGATATATATCAGGAACATATCTACCCTCGAATGGTAGAATATTGAATTTTAGTTTAGGAACATGGTCATGATCTCGTACCTGAGGTGGTGGTGCAGGCCTACCATTGCGATTATATACCTGTGGTCGACCTGCTAGTGGTGGTGCTGGTGGCTGCACGTAGTTCTGATTTTGATCAACTTCATCCTCATAATCGCCCGCATACTCATCATCCTCCTGGGTACCAGCAGCAGCAGTAGCAGGAGCCAAAGAAGCATCAACAACAGGTACAGCAGCACCAGAAGTTTGGCCTGGCTCAATAGGAACACGCTGTGCTCGCCCTACTGTATCGCGGCGTAGAATTGGTTGTGGGAGACGTTTGAGTAATTCATCGAACTTGGCGTCCAACTTGGTGTCAATTGTCTTCTCAATGTCATCCATCCTCTCCAACGCCTTTCCAAAGCTGGCCATCATGTCTTCCACCTGTTGACCCAACATTTGATGAAACTTATCATGAAGCTCCTTGTTCGTCATGTTCTCCCAGTCAATCGCGTTGGCTTGTGATCCTGCCATGGTTAGTAGCAATAGAAACACAGAAGAATATGATCCTACAGACTACTAGGAAGTGGTGGTGATGGTGGTGTGTCACAAATCCTTCAAGTGAATCTCAAATTCTTACCAGTTCTTACCCAGCAACAGGTGGTGATCGGCAACCGTTGTAGTCAAAACTCTCAAAGCTTGGATAGAGCGATTACCAGGGAAAGTCAAACGCGCGACGTAGATGTATGTGGAGCTGGGAAGGCTTATAATATGGTAGCAAAAGGTCAGCAATAATCAATTCAGAGATGCAAAGTGGAATAAATGCTCAACGGCGGTACTGTGCTCGTCCTAGGCTAGACCGTGCTAGAGACGCGAGCCTAGAACACTAACAAAATCACGGCGCTGCACGTAAACAAGGGAGGAGCATGCTCTGAATTTTTTCCTTTTTTTCACTTCTTTTTGCACTTTTTTCCTCTTTTTTTTGCTCCGCAACAAAAAAAATTCGAGTAAGTCTACAAATGGCCTAAAAACTGCCTAGCCAGAATTTTCCAGACTTAGTTTTTTTTTTGAAACTGGAACTATTTTTTCTACTGCGGGTAGCACCAAAGTTCGGGAGTCCTACTCTGTCCCGACTCGGAGTATGGCGTGATCTCGAAATCCAAAATAGAGTAACAAAATACTGGACTCGGACTAGGACTGGTGGCAGAGATGAATCTGGTGGAACTCGGACTGGTGGCGGATATATGTTGCTGGTGGACTTGGATTGGCGTGATGGCGGCGGATATGTGGTGGCGTATATGGACTCGGATTGGCGGTGAATATGTGGTGGTGGTATATGGCAGTGGCAATAAAGTTGATGTGGTGGTGGTATATGGCAGCAGCGATGATGATGATGCGGTGGTGATATATGGCAGCGGCGACGTGATAACCTGTGAACAGAACTCGAAACTCTAAAGGACTAGACGCTAAGACCAGCAAGTTGACATGATGATGCAACCACAAATTCAACCAAGCAAATACAGAAAATACTATGCAAAGGCTCAGATTGGTTCGGATAGGATGAACTAACCCTATTTTTTTTTGGCTTTTTCGTGGACTGTAGGTATGAAAAATAGACTCGGTCTAAACTACGAAAAACTGTAAAATCTCACCGAGAAACCTGAAAATCTGATACCACTTGATAGAGGCAAAGGTGTCCTGTCTTTCGATGATATGGTGGCTATCGTTTTGGTGGAAGTCGACTTTGACGATCCGACTACGAACGTGCGAGGACGTCGCGCCTTAGCAATCGCTAAACCAACTTCGAGAGGTTATTGACCACGCCGGAGCACGATCAACCTGACCACGAGGGTCTATTTCCTGCAAGCAAACGAAGAACAAGCAAGAAACTAAGATTGCAATCTGGATATTGCGAATAATAGAGGAAAGCTTTATTAATGAAGGTGGGGTTCTGTGACGCCTTTGTCTGGTCGTTGAACACAAACGAAGTACGCGAAGTTGCAGCTATGGCGAACTTTAATCTAAACAAAACCCAAAGTCTAAACGGTGCCCTAAGGGCTGTATATATGGAGGAAGAGGGGGGGGGGAATTTTGTGGCCCTTGGTGGAGGGGTCCGAAATCAACCCTATCTCTTGTTTCCCCACACATACGGACTCTAAAAATAGCCTATACTTATGTATTTCGAAATTACATGGGCCTGGCCCAATAATAAGGTGACGCAGCACCTAGAATAGCCTCGGGACGAAATTTATGAAGTGGCATCTTGTATATTTCGTCCAAGGCTTCATGCACCTATTATGGTGGCTTCAAAGTCCTGAAATCATCACTTGTAACTCTGTTCTTGTTCCCCTTGCGCATGCCATCATCTCCATGCTTGTTCTTGCTCCAATGTTCATCCTTCTCCAAGCTAGGCCCTTCATTTGTAAGCAAAGCAAATGTATCCAATTTAGGCAGCATCATATTCTCATGAACATTAGAATCATTACCAAGAAACAGAAGTACCTGATAATTTAATTGGCGTGCGCGAGCTCTAGTAATTGGTCCAATATATGTAGTAGTAGGGGTTGTGGGTGTAACAATGGTATTGATGTCCTCATCAGATGTTTCGAAGACAAACGATAGAAATGAACCTATTGATATGCAGCGTAAGGTAGACTACACTAGACAAGCCATAGTCATGTAAGCAATGAAGTGAAAGCACAAAGACTATAAGCAGCTAGGTAGATTGGATTAGGATGGAAGATAGTATGAAGCCAAACAGACAACAATCTTCACACAGTGAAGTCAAACAGATAAGGCAAGTAGCAAAGACTTCACGAAGACAAACTGTAAGTAAGGCAAGAGGATAGAACTAGTTACTCGGAGAGGACAAGGGGTTTGTTGAACCAGTTCCAGTTGTTGTGACAACTGTACGTCTGGTTATGGAGGCTGAGATTTAACTCAGAATACCACATCTTCACCTTATTCCCCTTGAGCTAAGAACACTTAGTCCTCACCCAATCACTCTGGTAAGTCTTCAAGGGAGACTTCCAAACCTTCACAGACTTCGTTCACCGGCAATCCACAATGACTCTTGGATGCTCAGAACGCGACGCATAACCGGCTAGAGGATTCACAATCCTCAAGTGTAATAAGTCTTAATATCACGCGGACAGAAAGACTTCAGTGATGCCTAACACTCTTTGGCTCTGGGTGTTTTGGGTTTTGTCCTTGCAAGGATTCTCTCTCTCAAAGGGTTCGGAGGTGGGTTCCTCTCAAACGACAAAAGCCGTGGACTAACTCTGAGCAGCCACCAATTTATGGTGTAGGGGGTGGGCTATTTATAGCCAGGAGGCAACCCGACCTGATTTGTCCAAAATGATCCTAGGTCACTAAGGAACTGACACGTGTCCAACGGTCAGATTTCGAACACACGCGACAGCTTGACTTGGGATACAAGAAAAGCTGACTCATCCAGCTCTGGATAAGATTTGCTCTCATTGTCTTCGCTCGAAGACATAGGATTTGGTTGAGCATCACATCAGTCACTCTGACTTTGTTCACTTGGACCCCAAACAGTACGGTGGTTCCTATGACTCAACAAAGAAGAAAAGGAAACTACGAAACAACTATGTCTTCGCACTCCTTAGTCTTCACGCGATGTCTTCTCCTATCATAGTCTTCAATGTGAATGTCTTCATAGACCACCATTGTCTTCAATGTCTTCACACATTTTAAGGGTCATCTCTGGTAGGTAAACCGAATCAATATGGGACTACTACCTGTGTTATCCTGCAATTCTCACAAACACATTAGTCCCTCAACCAAGTTTGTCGTCAATACTCCAAAATGAACTAGGGGTGGCACTAGATGCACTTATAGTTTCATTTGTGTTGTGGTGTTTAGTTAACTATTTGGTTCAATTTTGCAATGCGATGTTCAATAGTTGTGGGTGCATTCTGTTATTGTATACCATGTGAGAAGTAAATCGAATTTGGCTGTACTAAATAGATGAGAAACAAATACAATTGCTATATTTCGAAGTTGTTAAGCATGCTTGGTTCGGTTAACTATCTGATCTTCTATTAGGAGTATGTTATATTGTGCAATGTGGTGCTCAGTTAATGTTTGGTTCATTTGTTGTGGTGTTTAGTTAACTGCTTGGTTCAATTCTGCAATGCGATGTCCAATTGTCGTGGTTGGAATTTTGTATTGTTGTGCATGTGAGGAATAAATCGAATTTGGCTGCACTTAATACATGAGAAACATATATAAGTGCTATATTTCCTAGTTCTTAATCTTGCTTGGTTTGCAGAAATGGGTTTTCCATGTGGCTTGAATTAATTTGATGAATCTGCAATGTGCTTATTTTTATCAACATATTTTACTGATAGCATGCGAACCTTACATAACCTGATGACTAACTACCTTATATGTGTTGCAGGAAAATAATATAATGGGAAGCACTGGGTTTACAATCGAGGTTAGCACGTGCATGGTCCGTTGTCTAATAGCACATTATTGTGCAATTGCAGGAACCATTCTAATACTTATGTTTTTAACAATTTGGTCTTGCACATGTAGGTCCTGCTGTCAGAAGTTTTGACCCACTGTTCGACCCTTTTTGTTATGCGGAAATGAGTTGTCCATGAATATCAATCAAGTCTAGAAACTGAGAAGGATTGTTAGGATAAAGAAATTGGCGACAAAAGCAACAAGATCTTTGTCTGCACAATGAAGAAGACATCAGTTCACTACAAAATGGTACTAACTATTATACCTTGCCTTTTTTTATTCCTTTGCCCCATTTCCAATATAGAGAAGATATTTATGCACATCCTTGTTTTCAGGCCTTTCCAAAGCAGTTCACTGATGATTACCTCTCAACCTACCTCTATGGTCAGGAGGCGAGGAAGGTTTTCATACAACACCCACGGTTCAATATTGATGTGTTCCTGAAGAGGATGAAGGATGGACGGTCAATCATCCACAGGCACTGGCCTAAAGTTGCAAAGACCTTCAACATCAATGAAGGCTCAATATTCACCTTCCGCTTCAGCAGTTTTCCCGATGAGATGCATCTGTCTTTGTATCGTCTATGATGCTAATTTCGAAAGGTTCTAGATGTTGCATGTGAAACTTGGTGCTGGTGCAGTTGTGTAATGGGGTAACTGAGTGCTGAAGCTATCATGTTGTACTCTAATGTATTTCAATTATGAAATCCTGCTTCCTTAATATGGGAATGAAATATTATGTGTTTAATATGAATGTCAATTAGATTAATAAATAGATTATTAATAATAGGGCAATTAGCCTGCTAATAGTGAATTAGCCTGCTAATTGGTTTTTGCTATTGCAAACGGTTATTGAGAAGGGCGATGACCTAAGGCAACGCACACACTTTCTAGGAATAAACCGTGTTGGATAGATGAACAATCACACACGACATTCTCTTCAAAACTGTTTGCGCTAGGCCACATTGCGCAAACGTTTACCGCATAAAAACTATGTGTGATGGATAGCCTTTGCCACACAGTTTCTTCTACGCACCGTGTGTGATGCATTCAATAACGCAAACGATAATATTTTTAATATTGTGTGCGATGGGAATGCCATCACAAATGATTTAACGGGGAAAATTGTCTGTGATGTATCTACGAACGGAAACGTTTTCCTTGCAGCGACTGTGTGGGATGTATATACGAACAGAAATGTTTCGCGGGGACTGACTATGTGGGATGTACTTATGACCGGAAATGATTTCGCCTACATAATTATATTTTTTTGAGCACTATTGTACGTTAACCGTATTTGGTCGCTCGCTAGTCGCACATAACCTCATTTTGCCGAGCGTGTGTGCCAGGAGGGCATATCCCGATGGTTTCTACGTCGTGTGGGAAGGACCCCTAATCGCCCACACTCACTAGGCGACGGTTCCAAATGTCGTCGTGAAAAGGGGTTTTAAACCATTTGTATAGCACCGACGCGTACCAGTGAGTGAGCACAAACGGTATTGCAATGCTTGAATGAGGCATAGGGTTAGTACTTTCACTAGTGCAATCTCCCAACAATGCTAATATAATTGGATCATATAACCATCCCTCAACGTGCGATGAAGAATCACTCCAAAGGTCCTATCCAGTGGAGAACATAAGAAGAAAATGTTTGTAGGGTACAAAACCACCTCAAAATTATCCTTTCTGATCGATCTTTTCAACAGTTCATACTAAAATAACACTAAATTGTCCTTTCCGACCGATCTATCTAAGAGTTCATACTAAAATAACATCATATGATACACATCAACCAACTCTAACATCAGCTAGATACTCTAATGTCACCGCGAGTATCCGTGAGTTGATTATACAATATGCATCAAACAATTTTAGATTCAAAATACTCAATCCAACACAAAGAACCTCAAAGAGTGGCTCAAGATTTCTACCGAAGAAACAAAGACGAGAACATGCATCAACCCCTATGCATAGATTACCCCAATGTCACCTCGGGAATCCGCAAATTGAGTGCCAAAACACATATCAAGTGAATAAATATGACACCCATTGTCACCATGAGTATTCATACTAGTTCATACATCAAGTGCTCTCAAATACATAAAAGTATTCAATCCAGTAAAACGAAATCTCAAAGAGAAAAATCAATTCACAACAAGATAGAGAGGGGAAAACACCATATGATCCAACTATATCAACAAAGCCCGTGATACATCAAGATCGTGACATCTCAAGAACACGAGAGAGAGAGAGAGAGAGAGAGAGAGAGGTTAAACACGTAGCTAATGGTACAAACCCTCAGCCCCGAGGGTGGACTACTCCCTCCTCATCATGGTGGCCGCCAGGATGATGAAGATGGCCACCAGTGATGATTTTCCTCTCCGGCAGGGTGCCAGAATTGGGTCTAGATTGGTTTTTCATGGCTACAGAGGCTTGCGGCGATGAAACTTCTAATCTAGGGTTATTTCTGGGGGTTTCTGTATTTATAGGATTTTTTGGCGTTGGTTTAATGGGAAGATTGGCCTCGAGGTGAGCACAACTCACCTGCACACGGGTTGGGCTCTAGGCGCGCCTGGTGGGTTGTGCACACCTCGTGTCTCTTCTATCCCTCCCACAAACCTTCTAGTGCCTCTTTTGTTCCAAAAAAGTCATCAAAAAGTTTCAGCTCATTTGGAGAACTTTCATTTCTGCACAAAAAACAACACCATGGTAGGTCTGCTGAAAACAGTGTTAGTCTGGGTTAGTTCCATGCAAATCATACCAAAACCATATAAAATTGTTGTAAACATGGCATGAATACTTCATAAATTATAGATTCGTTGGAGACGTATCACCGTGCTGCGTCTTCAACCTCTCGTCTTCTTGCTCCAGCCGCCCAAACTAGCACCCACCGTACCGCCTGCTCCAGCCTCCCATGGCCGTCTGTGCTGCCGCGCAGGCCTCACCGCCCGACCATACTATCACTGGCCAGGCATTCCCTCTACTCACCCACACCCCCTGTTATTCTCCGGCAATGACAGCCTTACACCGCAGCCGAAGCAGTGAACCCTCGTACTCCCCTCTGCGTGGGCATCCACCTGTCTCATCTTTCCTGCCTCTGCATTGTTCCTTTCCTAGGCCTCGTCGTCGTCCACCACCTTGATGCTCTCGGCGTGGCATGGTCAATGGGGTCAACTAACGATAGTGACCGGAAGAAGACTTTAGTCGGTGAGGCTGACAGCTGAACCCACCAGCTACATCTTTGAACACAAGGAAGTGCCTCCATATTACGTGGAAAAAATGATTCCTCCCCCTGACAGCTAGGACCCACCCGCTATAGCTTCGCATGGAAGGAAATGCGTCCTTATCCTCCCTGACAGCTGGGACCCACCCGGTCGAAGCGTACATAGCATTGTCGGTCTAGTCGTAAAACGTACATACTGGTCGACCGGTCTCTCTGCAACGATAAACCGTGGTCGGGCAAAAAAAAAGTAGCGACACGTGTAGTAGTACAGCCCCCGACGTAGTAGTTCAAGCACTCCTGTCTAAACTGTGTACATGTATGTACAGCCACATGGCAAAAAATACGGCCACATATGTACATACGGGCGGGGTCTCGAACGCCTACTTGCGCATACATACGGCCAGGGCTCGTGTACATGGAGAGGCAACGGATGGCAGCAACGACGTTCGGTTCATCGGCAGCCAATCGGCTGGGTCAAAACGGAGAAACTGCATCGTGTTCATCGGGAGGCAATGGAATACGTCCTGTTCGTCGGGAGCCAACTAGCTTGGACGGAGCAACCGAAACGAGGTCTGGCGTACCGCATATCAAAGGAAACGGACCGCTATTCCACCGCGTACGGTCGAAATGGGGTCCTGTTGATCGCGGGGGGTGTGCCGTATCGCAAAACAGAGGAAACTGACTTCTGTTGGAGTGCATACGGTCGAAACGGGGTCCTGTTGATTGGGAGGGGTGTGGTGTACCGCAAAACGGAGGAAACAAACTTCTCTTCAACCTCCTATGGTCGAAACGGGGTCCTGTTCATCCGGAGGGGTTTGGCATACCGCAAAACAGGATTCCATGGGCTACTGTTCATCCAGCATCTACTGCCTCGCTTCAGCCTCCACGGGCTACTGTTCATCCACCGTTGACTTCCTCCAGCGTCCACCTGCTACTCTTCATCCACGTCGTCTTCCTCCTGCCTCCACCAGCCACTGTTCGTCCATGGGGTCCTGTTCATCCAGCCTCCACCGGCTACTATTCAACCAACCCTCCACGGGGTCCTGTTCATCCACTCCCAACCATCTTGGGGTGTGGCGGCCTCCTCGGGGTCCTGTTCATCCAGCAGCAATGACCTACTAGCTACCACGGGGTCCTGTTCATCCAACCCCCACCGGGAACTGTTCATCCAACCCCCAACAACGGTCACTGTTCATCAAGAGGCAGGTTCGATCGGCTTCAGTTAGTAGCAGTAGTGAAGGAATCGCTCGGGTTCAGTCAGCAGCGAAGGAATCGCTCGGGTTCAGTTAATAGCCAAGAGATCGATCGCTCGAGTTCAGTAACGTGGCTAGTGTAATCGCTCGAGTTCAGTAAGCGAACGCCTCACTCAGGTTCAGTTAGAGTCCAATGCCTCGCACACACGCGCGTTCATGTATACGAGAGAAACACGCAAACCTCTGTGCATCGCTCGGCCCTGACCACCCACCGTAACTGGGAACTCCCTGATATTTTCCTCGCCCTCGCTTCTACCATAATTTTTCCTGTCATGGACAGACCAAAGAATGTCATGTAGGTGCGTCCCCGGCCCGCCCAGGATGAAAAGCCCATTTTCTGTCATGATTTTTTGTCATAGAAGTAGGAGTCCACCACATCTATGATGATACGTGGTTTTGTCACAATTATCGTCATAGAAGTGTCATAAGCATGACTAGAAAAAAAATTGTTCGGGCCAAAATGTCACTGATGTGTCTTTTTTTTGTAGTGTTCAGTTCCGGAGGCTCCCGGAGGTGGAGGTCGCGGAGGCGGAGCTGGAGAGCACCCAAGCGGAATTGGAGACGGTAAAGTTTCGGTTTTCGGGGCTGATGGCCGGAGACGGGGACCGGACGCCGGCGATCATTTAGATTAGGTATTAATTATACTCCAGAGCCCGCCTAGGACCCTTTGGTGTATTTGTAATGAAATCCTTCATGTTTATATGAAACCTGGTATGTTTGTATGAAATCTAGTGTTTGTATGAATTCCGGACTTGTTTGAACAAATTTCGTCTGGTTGGTTCGAGTTATTGTGAAAATGTGTGCGGCTACGGTTGGATGAGTGCCTCCCGCATCTGTGTCCATGAACTGGAACCAGTGTGCGGGCACGGATGCGAGAGGATTTTTCCCTAAACAGTGTACTACATGTACGGTTGTACGCTGCAGTCCTTGATCCAGATGTGAACCACGAGCCAACCGTGGTGGCTTACATCTGACCCCTCATTCACCATGCGATGTCCAAGGGCGCGTTTGGTTACCTGCATCATTTTTTTCCACTTTGCATACTTGTCCCAGTTGGTCCTGGCTGAGCATATGCAGGGAAAAAACAAACGTCTGCATGTCGGTTGGTTACCTGCATCCCCTCTAGCCTGCATGTGCTAAAACGGAAGGTTGTTGTTTGGTTGCAGATTTGTTTGAGGGGAAACACAAGTCCGGTTGTTTGGTTATATCCAGGACCGTTGTGTGGTAACCTCCTCCTCGATGTGGTGAGGTTACCAAAGGCACACATGAACTACTAACAACTAAACTAGTGGCAACAGAACAATCTTAAGCACAGACACAAGTCTTAACCACACATAACAAGTTTTAAACCAACATAGTATGATAAGTTCTAAAACGAAACCCAAGTCTTAAAGCAAGAACCAACAAGGAACGGGAAAACAGGAGCTCAGGCGGTCGCAGCGAAGGCGTTGCCGCGCTCCTTGCACTTGGTGACCACCTCCACGCCCTCGTCATTGAAAACGATCACCTTCATGGCGTCGGGGGTCAGCAGCTTGAACATCGGCATGTACCCGATCATGATTTGGTGAACGGTGGCGAAGGTGGCCAAACCCTGATCAAGGGTGACCCTGCCATTGATCACCCTCACCATCACCCTCCATGTGCATCCGGTGTTCGCCTTGAGTTTGAACTCTATAGGGATGGCAGGGAAGTACTTCGTGAAGTCCAGAGGCAACTGCAGATCACTCTCCAGCTTGGGAGCAAGGATAACCTTGCAGAACTGGTTTGGTCCTGACTCCTGATGGTAGCGGCCATAGTTCCTCCACTTGGTGCTTGAGTGATCCTGCACTAGCACTTTGACCAATGAAGGCACAACCTCCTTTCCCTTCTCCAATGGTGGCACCACCTCCTTGCCCTTGTCCATCTGCATTATGAACAACACATAGTTCAATGGTCGACATTCATTCATATCGGTCAAACGCTCCTATATAACCCACCCCACTAACCCATCACCGCACTCAAACCCCCTCTATTTCACCACCTCTCCTCTTCCACCTCTCTGTTTCACCACCTCCCCCTCGGCATGAACTCCAACTCCAACCCCAACCCTTTACCCTGTGGCATTAGATGGAGGGCCTACTTTCTTGGGTGCTCGCTCGGTTACCGCAAGAAGTTAGAGCACACCATGAAAGTGTGCTCGAACTTCAGCAACATCGATGACATGCACAAGGGGGCCGATGTTGTGATGAAGAAGGCTACGCCGGACGAGCTGAAGAGACTGATTCCGGACCCAACCAAGGGCGCGATGTCAGTGGACATCCTGCATTGGGCCACGAATCTGGCAGACTCCGGCGACGCTGGATAGCATGCAAGATGGGCCAAGTACAGTCAGTACAAGGCGCCTCAAGACCAGCGTGTCGTGGCGTACTGGAGTAGCACGTTCAGGTCGTCGGAGGCCGACAATGACGAGGTGCAGATGCTGTCCAGGGCACCGGCGGTAGGTGACAGTGCAAGACCCATCGTTCTTGAGGAAGACGATGAGGACGAAGAAGGTGAGGATGGAAAGAAGATGGCTACACCCCCCTCTCCTCGCTGCTCGCCGCGACTCTAGGGTCGCCGCGGCTAGACAAGAAATTTTGTACCCCAATCTCCACCCCCGATGTAACCAAAAATAACCTATGAACCCTAGTAGCTGTCGATCCAGAATCAATTGATGGCAATCCTCCACCCCCGATGTGTTCAATCCCATCCCTAACTCTTCAATCGCGTGCTCTAATCTAATCTAGCCCGAATCAAAAGCGGTGAATGTATAGAGAGGATGAGGTCTTACCTCCATGGCCGATGCGCTCCGATGGGGGTCTATAGTCGCTCCGGTGGTTGCTGCCGCCGTCTTGGATCGATTCGCACCAGAGCTTGGGTGGTCGCCGTCATCGCTGCCGCCGGCGTGAGTGGGGAACAGGGGAGAGAGCGATGAGGAAGGGAAGTGAGGGTGATTTATGATGACGCGTTTGGAAACAACGCGACGTCTCGGGACCGCACCTACGCGTGCAACCGCCCACGCTCACGTGCCTAGGGTTGCACTGCGCGGGCATGGATCAACATAAACAACCGATTTGAATGTTCCTCTGGATGCAGGTCCAGAGGTGCTTTAATCTTTATGCTTTGCAAGCCCAACAGTAAATGCAGGTAACCAAACTTATCATTTTGTTCTGGCGTAGGCCTGTCTGACGTATATGCAATCTACCCAACACATCCCAAGCAACCGCATCACGCCGTAAATAAATGAATTAGACTAGCCACAGTGGGAGTAACTTCGGTAGTAACATCGAGTCCAACTCAGCAAATTTGCTTATGTGGCAATGAGTTAATGAGGAGAGATGTAGTACTAGTAACTTAGCTAGTTACTGTAACATCACATGTCCCAATGCAATATGAGTCTATAACCTAATAAATGAATCTTTGCATGTTACCGCACTTAGACTAGCCACAATGGGTAGTAACATAGAGTACTAACATGAACATGTTACTACTCTATGTTACTACCTCTATAATGGGGAGTAACATATGTGTGGTAACATGCAACACTTCATTTATTAGGCTATAGACTCATATTGCCTTAATATGTGTGATGTTACTCATACTAGTAGTAACTAGCTATGTTACCACATGCCTCTCTTTCTTCATTTATTGCTTGCCACGCCGAAGTGGCCGTCATGCGGTGGCCCATGATGGAAGGATGGACACTGATGAGGACTCTTTGGTCAAGTATATGCGGCGTAATGCGGCGCAGAACCTCGACAACCAAGGTACTTCATCATCACTCAAATCATTTTTATCTTTTTCTAATACATCCATCGTTTCCAAGTTGAATAATGTGGGTGTTAGTCTAGGAAATAATGAGAATGATATTTCTGTTTCGACAAATGCTTTGAAACATTTGGAATATGACCGATTGAAGGTTACTCCACGAGTTTTCTAGCAAATCTTTTATCTCACATCTAGATGAGGAGGAGCTGCATGCCACATCATATGGTCAGCTACTCGCTCATGTAGTAGGGGAGATTTCGGACGTGGGCTTGCAGGAACCCGGGCTTAGCTCATTACTTGAGCTTACAGCTTCTGGTCGTAAATCCAAGTCGGATCGTTCGAAAAAATGTCGTAAATCCTCTAAGAGGGCGAAATTTTCTAAATCTCCTATTGTTTCCCCATGAATGGCATGTTCTTTAATAGCAGAGGTCTTGGTGACTTGGCTAAACATATATTCATTGCGGAATGTAATAGGGAACACAATTTAGACTTTTTGGCTTTATCTGAAACGGGGAGACGTGATTTCTCAGTAAGTCTTCTTAACCGTCTTTCTGGCGGGATAGACTATACTTGGATTTCTCGGCCACCTCGAGGTCGTTCTGGGGGCATTTTACTTGGCGTAAACACGGGGACTATGGATGTGTTGGCTAGTTCGGATGGTGAGTTCCACATTAAACTCCATATCTGGAACAAAGCCGACAACTTCACATGGACCCTCGTCGCTGTGTATGGAGCAGCCCAGAATGAGTTCAAGGCTGATTTTCTCCGTGAATTGGTTAATCTGGTGAAGGAGAATCCCTACCCCATTCTTATCGGTGGGAATTTTAGTTTGCTACGATTTCCAAACGAGAAAAGCCGAGGTAGGTTTGATAATCATTGGCCTTTCCTTTTAAACGATGTCATAGACAGTCTAGATTTGCGAGAGGTTTCCATGATTGGAAGACAGTTCACTTGGGCGAACAGTCTTCCAGAACTGACATATGAGAAACTAGATCGCGTATTAATGGATACCGACTTGGAATCCAAATTCCCTATGGTTTCTGTACGCGCTCTACCTCGTATAGAGGCTATCTCAGACCACGCACCCATCCTTTTAAGTACTGGATTGCCACGACCGCAGCACAGACGCAAGTTCAAGTTTGAACTGGGTTGGTTGCATCGGGATGGATTCCATGACATGGTCAAGAAGGTGTGGGATAAACCGGTTGCCAGGCTTACCCCAATACACAAATGGAACAACAAAATTCATGCATTACGTAAGTTCCTTAGTGGTTGGGCTAGGCACACTGCGGGTATCCTCAAAAAGGAGAAGCTTCGCCTTTCGTCTATCATTGATGAATTAGAAGCCTTGGCAGAGGCTAGGCCTCTATCTGAGCATGAAATCGAGATCAAGAGTCATTCGGATGCACAGATAGCTAGCATGATGCGTGAGGAGGAACTCAAATGGTACCAACATAGTAACTCTCAATTTATCCTGAAAAGTGATTCGAATACTAGATTTTTCCATGGAGTTACCAATGGCAGGCACCGGAAGAGAATTATTCATTCCCTACAATAGGATGAGGGCATGATTGAGGGACATGAGCAACTTAAATCTTATATCACTAATTATTATAAAAATTTGTTCGGAGCCCCAGAGGAAGGTAACTTCTCAATGGATGAGTCCCGCGCGGATGACATCCCCCAGGTCTCTGATGAGGAAAACGACCTTCTAACAGCCCCATACTCCGAGGAGGAGGTTAGAAAGGAGGTTTTCCTAATGGAGCACAACAAAGCCTTGGGTCCAGATGGTTTTCCTGCTGAGTTCTACTAGAAATTCTGGCAAGTCATCAAGTCAGATCTCCTACTTTTGTTTAGCGACCTACATGCTGGCCATCTGGAATTGTTTCGCTTAAACTTCGGTGAGATTATTTTATTACCTAAGGTTAATGAGGCCGAAAGGATACAACAATATAGACCTATTTGCCTCCTTAATGTTAGTTCTAAAATATTCATGAAGGTTGCAACTATTAGGCTAAATTCGGTTGCTGAACATGTGATTCGTCCTTCACAGACTGCTTTTATGCAAGGAAGAAACATCCTAGATGGAGTTGTTATCCTTCATGAAACAGTCCATGAATTACATCGGAAAAAGTTGAATGGGGTGGTAGTCAAAATAGACTTTGAAAAAGCGTATGACAAAGTCAAATGGCCATTTCTTCAACAGACTCTCAGAATGAAAGGATTTTTTTGCATAGTGGTGCGCTATGGTCCATAGCTTCGTTTCTGGAGGTAGTGTTGCCATTAAGGTCAATGATGACGTTGGACATTATTTCCAAACAAAGAAGGGATTGCGACAAGGTGACTCAGTATCGCCCATGCTATTCAATATAGTGGCGGATATGCTAGCGGTCATGATTGAGCGTGCCAAGGTTGATGGCCAAATTGATGGAGTAGTAAGTCATCTAGTTGATGGTGGTCTCTCTATACTTCAATATGTCGATGATACGATTCTCTTCATGGATCATGACCTCGAGAAAGCGAGAAATCTGAAATTAATTTTATCAGCATTCGAGCAACTCTCAGGTCTGAAGATCAACTTTCATAAAAGTGAATTGTTTTGTTTTGGCGAGGCTCAAGACGAGGCCCACCTGTACGCTGAACTGTTCGGATTTGGGTTGGGCCAGTTTCTGATCACATATTTGGGGATACCGATACATTATCGGAGACTCACAAATGCTGAATGAAAACATGTCGAGGAGAGGCTGCAAAAAGACTTAGCAGTTGGAAAGGTAAATTGTTGTCTCTAGATGGAAGATTGGTCCTCATAAACTCAGTACTAAGTAGTATGGTGCTATATATGATTTCCTTCTTCCAGTTGCCAAAAGGAGTTTTACATAGATTGGATTATTTCCGATCAAGATTCTTTTGGCAAGGAGATAGCGAGCGAAAGAAGTATCGACTGGCTAAATGGAGTGTGGTTTGTCGTCCCAAAGACCAAGGCGGGTTGGGCATTCATGACCTTGCGGTTAAGAATAGGGCCCTCCTCGGCAAATGGTTGTTTAAATTACTGACCGAAAATGGTGTATGGCAAACCCTCCTGAGGAGGAAATATGTGGGTTCCAAGGCGGTATCCCAAGTATACTGGAAGCCTGGGGATTCTCACTTTTGGGCGGGTCTAATGGATACGAAGAAATATTTCTTCTCCTATGGATCCTTCTCGATTAAGGACGGCTCGGAAATTAGATTCTGGGAGGACAAGTGGCTAGGAAATGCCACACTCCGGGAACAATATCCGGCTCTATACAACATTGTGCGTCACAAGGGTGATACTATTGCCACTGTAATGAAATCATTTCCGCCAAATGTGACGTTCAGAAGAGATTTAATTGGACCTAGACTCCAATCGTGGTACATCCTGCTTCAACGGTTGTCCACGGTGTAATTGTCACATGGGTCTGATGTATTTCGATAGAACCTACATGAGAATGGAAAATTCTCAGTAGAGTCTATGTATAGAGCGTTAATCCAGTCTGATGTGCCGGTTGATAATAATAAGAAGATCTAGAAGATGAAGATACCTTTTAAGAATAAAATATTTGCATGGTATCTTCGTCGCGGAGTCATTCTTACTAAAGATAACCTTATCAAGAGGAATTGGCATGGAAGTCCGCGATGTGTTTTTTGTCATCATGATGAGACAATAAAACATTTAATCTTCCAATGCAAATTGGCTCAGTCTATATGATCAATCATCCAGATAGCTGCTGACTTGTATCCTCCTTATAGTGTTGCCAATATATTTGGCAACTGGTTACATGAGATTGATCACAGGTTTAGAACTCTTCTTAGGGTGGGAGCGCTAGCCGTTATTTGGTCGCTTTGGCTATGTAGAAATGATAAGGTTTTTAATGATAAAAGTACTTTTCTAATGTAGGTTATCTACAGATGTACCGGGACTCTTCGTTTATGGTCCTTTCTACAACGCATGGAGAATCGAGACCTATTTACGGAGGTGTGTACACGATTGGAGGATACGGCGAGGGATACTTTTATCCAACATGGGTGGCAACATAATCATAAGATTGGCCCACCTCCACTTTAGGCGTTATACACACTCTATCTTTGTATTCCGCCTATCTATTTTTCGTTCTTGCAAAGGACTTTGTGTGGCTGTGTGCATCTTAGTTATGCAGAGGTCGGGTGTAATGCTTAAACCTTTTAAGTAATAAAGCGCCCCTTTTCAAAAAAATGTGTGATGTTACTATCTATGTTACTCACATTGTGAGTAGTCTTATGTTACTATCCATTATTGAAGTAAGTGATATAGTCCAAGGATATGTGTATGTTACTAGTGTATGTGTATGTTACTCTCCATTGTGACTAGTCTTAAGGCTGGTCACAGTGGGGAGGAACTTCGGAGTAACATCATACACTCTAATACAACTTTGCTTATGTGGCACATATTTAATGAAAAGAGAGACGCTTGTGGTAACTAGCTAAGTTACCGAAACATCACACACTCCAAGAAACAATAAGTCTATAACCTAATAAATACATCGTTGCATTACACTACATAGATATTCGTACTCACTATGAAGGTAATAACATAGTCTAAGGAAGTGTGTAAGTTACTAGCTTATGTTCTTGCCCATTGTGACCAGCCCAAGGGGCGTATGTCCGAAACAAAAGCGATCACCGCATTATACTAGACTAGAGGAGCTGCCTGCCCGAGAGACGACTTTGATCTTAGATGCGCGCTCACCGAATCCATCCACATCGCATTATATATGTACGTCTTTGTGTAAACAAAACGGAGAGTTGACCTTGAGTGCATCTTGCATCTGGGATTGGAATGAATACAAAGCCAGCCTCGATGAGAAAAGTCAAAGTCAAGCCTATGTTAGCACACGGAGTGCATCCCAGAAGACGAGAAGAGAAATGGAAGAGAGGGGAAGCATCGGAAGGGACCGAGGGCAGCAGCAGGACGGGAATGGGAGGGCCGTGACCATCGCCGATGGCGACGTGATAGAGATGGAGGCAGCGGCAGCGTCGACGGTCGCTTCTTCTGGGCAACAAGGCGATGATGCGGCCGGTGGCGTCCACGTCCAGGTAGTGTTCGCTCCTCATCGCTCCCCTATGCGGTTTCTCTGACGGATAATTAGTGATTTTCTTTAGTTCTTATCTGATGGATTTTTTCTTTGGATTTGTAATGTTTTTCTTGCTGGCAGAGGCGCGCTAATTAGTGATCAGTTAGTTCTCTGACGGATAGTTTCTGCTCATCTTTTTGTAGTCTCATTTGACGATAGGCAGAAGGCTTTCGGTTCTGCGAGTTTGAGTCGTTATTTTTTTTTATACCGAAAAGGCTTTAGCTCCGTTTTATATATAAAGCAAGGATCAACGACATGGAAACTCTGCCGAATGTTTCAGGTGGAATTGAATTTAGACGTTAGTGATGCAGTACACAAAATAAACTAAACTTTGCGTTCACTTGTACTACTGAGCAGGGGCCTAGGTGGAAGAGATTTCTAGCATACGTTGGACCAGGATTTCTCATCTCCATGGCTTACCTGGATCCTAGCAACTGTAAGCCCAACCAGCCTTGTCTCCTTCCATCGTCTCTCCATTGGACTTTAAAATGTTCTCATGTTTATGCCAACTTATCTTGCTAAAAAGATGATGAACATATGTAATTCATCGCCACTAAACAATATGAAAACACTACTGTATATTTTCTTTCCAGTGTTTGTTTATTGCATTCTGACAGTTTGAACTTTGCAAAACCAACAGTGCAAACTGATTTGCAGGCTGGATACAGTCACAGATATGAGGTACAAATAAAATTATCCAAAATGTTAAAACTATTTCACCCGTCGTGCTGGAATAACTGGGGCCTGAACATTGTAATTTCTTTCAGTTATTATGGGTACTCTTATTCGGGTTCATCTTCGTGTTGATTATACAGTCGTTGGCAGCGAAGCTTGGCATCGTTACAGGTGAGATAATCAATGTGCTCTTGATGCAAAATTATACTGTTTTGTATTTAGTATGAAGCTTAGCATATATCTTCACATAATCTACTTTAGGAAGGCACCTCGCGGAGCTGTGTATGAGTGAATACCCCAAGCCTGTCAGGTACGGCCTATGGTTTTTCGCCGAGCTAGGTGTGATTGCTGCCACTATACCAGGAGGTATTGAACTTAGTGTTCCTAGTTTTTCCTTCTGTTTTTTAACTTGTAAAATTATATTTACTTACTGCCCCCTCATTTTCAGTTTATTAAGCTCGTCGGTTTATGTTGACTTATAGGAGTAATTGTTAGGTGATAGTTCGAAAGTGATATTCCCCCTTTTGCATTCAATCCACATGGTAGGTACTCACGTGAAAGGGATAGGTAAACTATAGCATAAGGGCAACTCTAACCGACCCTAATAAAGGAGGATCCGGCCGAGTAAACCCTTACTGGAGTATTTTTACTCCACTAAGTTTTGGTCGGACCTAACCGATCGCCTATATATATAACGGAGTAAATTTTTGTTTTTTCTAAACTTATGCAATTCTAGAATACATTGTAACCACATATTAGCACATGTATAGAAACTGAATGTTCAACCAAATAACGAATATAGTTTACAAACCAAATGCAAAGTTTACAAACTGAATTATTCAAATTTAAACACGTCGAATGGTCCAAATGTAGCAAATAACATGTGATAGAACAACTAGGAAGCACTATGACGTTGCCAGTGATGTTCAATAAGATCATCTTGGAGCTGAGCATGAACTTGTCGGTTCTCGATCTTGCGATGCTCTTCAAGGAATGTCAGGATCCTATTTGGATCATACTCTGGCTAAACCGGAGTCCCGTTGGTGATGTACCGAAAGTTCTCAGGTATCTCCCTCTCGTCTTCGATGATCATGTTATGCAATATGATGCAACAAGTCATGATCTACCATAGAACCTTGAAGCTCCAGTACTTGGCAGGGCCACGAACAATTGCAAAGCGCTTCTGGAGCACACCTAAGGCTCTCTCCACATCTTTCCTAGCAGCCTCTTGACATTGGGTAAAGTGAATATTTTTGTTACCTTTTGGATGAGGAATTGTTTTGACTAATGCAGCCCATGGTGGATAGGTGCTATCCGCAAGGTAGTAATCCATCGAGTAGTTGTGCCCATTGACCGAGTAGGTGCAAGCAGGAGCATCTCCTGTAATAAGCCTAGAAAACAGTGGTGATCTTGACAGCACATTCAAGTCATTGTGAGAGCCAGACAAACCAAAGAATGAATGCCATATCCAAAGATCCTTCGATGCAACTGCCTCAACAAGATCGTTGGATCGTTGCAGTGGCCTTTGTACTGACCCTTCCACCCTGCAGGATAATTTGTCCATGTCCAGTGCATACAGTCAAGTGATCCAAGCATCCCTAGCCATCCTCTTGCTTCACTCTCGGTCATCAGCCTCTAGGTGTCTTCCTCGGTGGGTGCTCTCAAGTACTCGGGTCCAAAAACATCTATCACTGCTTTAGTGAACCTTCGAACAGCCTCCAAGATTGTGTCTTCAGCAATGCGGACATAGTTGTCAACTGCATCGGCTGAACACCCATATGCCAAGACTCGAACAACCGCAATGCACTTCATCAGAGGACTTGCACTCATCTCTCCACTTGCATTTCTCCAGAGTTTGAACCAGTCATCATACTTCTCAACGGCTTTTGCAATCGTCAAAAAAAGACTTGTGTGCGTCCGAAAGCGCCGACAAAAGTACTTCCCCGGATAGGTTGGCTTCAAAGTAAAATAGTCTCTCATGATCTTGGCATGACCCTCTGCTCTATCACGGTTGATGTGCATGCGGCCATACCACGATCCTCTCCTAGGGCGCCGAATATTATCATTGAAAATCATGCCTAAAAGGGTTTCAAAGTCTTCGTCGTCTTCTTCCTCTTCGGATGACGACGAGTCTTCGAAGACCATCTCCCTCAACCTCTTCGTCTACAATTCAAATGGCTAGGTTCAATCCAAATGGCTCGGTTAAAAAAGAAACGAGCAAAAAAAACTCATCTAGGCGATTCGTCGAACACTTGCGGTGCGGTGGTGATGCACTGGCCAGCCGCCGTCATTTCGGACAAACTGGTGGGTGGCGAAGCGTGAAAATGACCTGCAGCGGCGCGGAAGCAAGGCCGGGAGTGGCACCCGCCAAAGAGGAAGAAAAAGCGAATCAATCCGACGAATCGGTTATGGCGACGGCGGCGGCGTTTCACCTGATTCCGACGACGGTGGACGAACGGGCTGGGTTTCGGGCAGAAGGGCGGCAAGGGCCAAGGGAGGCAATGCGGTAGCGGCGGGGGCCGGCGAAGAGGTAGTGGTGAGGGAGAGGCCCGAGAGTTATGTTCTGTGCGGTAGCGGCGGAGTAAAAATAGGGGTGGGATAGGCGCTGGAGTATAATTTATCCTCTGCTAATGGTTATTGGGGATCGGCTAAGTGTGCGTTCGAGGAGAAAAGCCGAAATTATCCTCCTCTAACGCCGGATAGGGGATCGGTTAGAGTTGCCCTAAGTAGAAAATTTGAATCATGTTACTAGAGAAATCAGTGCAGCTTTAGACCCATTGTATTACTGCTAGACGAGCAAGGTAGCAGAAGAATAAGGGGGAAATGCGTTGCTAGACGAGCAAGGTAGCAGAAGAATAAGGGGGAAATGCGTTGGAGCACCCGGGTGCACACACCCGCATATGAAAATGCATTAAAGAATATTACGAAATTTCAAAAAAAATTAAATTTTTGGGATATGAAACATGAGTGCCCACGGTACACCTGTGTTCATTTTCGTGGGGAATGGATGCCCGTGGTATCCGCGGCACAGGAATTATGAGCGGTGGTTTTTCATTGGCATGTCTTATCAAAACAGAGATCGTGCTTGTATTTTGGGGATATCATGAAGATTTTGTTTCACCCCACTCGCATAATGGTGTTTTTGTATTGAGGCGTGGCGATTTTAACGACATAGTAAGGGGACTCTTGGCCTTTCACATGCCTATAAGAATGAAAAGGGAGCCCTTGACAATCCACGCTTCCATTCCTCCCTTGCCTACTGCCTCCTGAGCTCCAGCGCCCAAATCCAATCCTCAATCCACTCGCCTCTCTCACGTCCACAGCTTCCCTTTCCGGCCATGGCCGGCGCCACCTTGAAGGGGCACCGGGCTGGCTCCACCGTCATGGAGGGCACCATCCTGGAGCTGCGGAGTGCGGGGTACATCCCCGCCAACGTTGCGACCCGGCCACCGGAGAAGGACCAACGAGCACTCATCCCCAAGCCGCGGGAGAGGGTCGTTTTCGTTCCCCACCTCATCGGAGGTATGGGGTTCCCGCTGCACCCCTTTGTGCACAGGATCCTCTACTATTATGGGCTGGATTTCCACCATCTGGCCCCAAACTCCATCCTCCACCTCGCATCATTCTTAATCGTCTGCGAGGCCTTCCTCCGCGCCGAGCCCTACTTTTGGGTTGTGGCTGAAAATCTTTGGCATTAAGCCGAAGTCCAGTGGCTACAAGCTCGCAGAGTGCGGGGGGCCATGATCAGCAAGAACCAGAAGGCCACCTGGTTCAAAGGAACCTTTGTCAAAACCATCAAGGAGTGGTAACGTGATTGGTTCTACGTCACCGAGCCAGTCGCTGTCGGATTCCGGGCTTCGCAGACCCAAGAAAGGTTCAAACTCTGAGGCGTGTGCGAAGAACTCAACCTCTTTAGCCGATCGACTCGCTGCTCTCACGGCCTAGCTCGATGAACGGGAAGGAAATGGACACGACAGTTTATCCAGGTTCGGGCCACCTTGCGGTGTAAAACCCTACTCCTGCTTTGTGGTGGATTAGCCTCGCGGGGGCTGAGGATGGACTAGTACAAGGGGAAGAACCACCTCAGGAGGCTTGTTCTTGTGGTGGTGGTAGCTTCGGGGAGCTATCTCTCTGGGACTCGACCCTTTGCTATGGTGGTGGCTAGGCTGTACTTATAGTGGCCTCGGTCCTCTTCCCCAAAACTTAGGCGGGAAGGGATCCCACAGTGGCCAATTTTGAAAGGGGACAAGTAGTACATCTTATCCTGACGAAAGGTGGTCTTCGCCTGTAAAGCTTCTGATTGTGACGTCGTGGTGGGCTCAACGATGACATCCATCCTGTTAAGGAGTATTAGTATTGGTCTAGGAGTCCTTATTAGTCTATGTTTAGTTTCCTTACACCCCAAGTCATGTGTAATATATATATGCCCCTTGGGCCTTCAATAAAGATAAGTTGCTTTCCTAACATGGTATTAGAGCCTAGGTTATTTTTTTCTCGCACACCGCAACTCGTGCTCGTACCGATCGGTTCCGTATCGATCTCGTATTTTTTCTTGATCCTATCGCCTCACCGACGTGATCTGCTCATGTCTGGCTGCTGCTAGCTTTTATGCTAGCTCATCTCCTTCTGGTCGCCCCGATCTGCTGTCCTCCAGCCGGATCCTGCCGCCGGCCGCCGTCTGTCGTGATCTCCAGTCGGATTCTGCCGCCGGCCGCCGTTGTTCCGCCGCTAGCAGATCGCGGTGCCTCGTCTTCTACAGGATTAGGCAGCGGACGAGGATCTCCCATTGGTTGACTGCCTCCATTGACTTTGTTGGGTGGCTAGTACGGGTGCTACGAGCCACGTTCATGTGAGGGCCCTGATCTCGTGTGCGTGTTCGTCTCTTGCGCCTGCAGCTAGCTTTCCTACTGCTGCTGTTAGGTTGCTCCTACAAACCACGTGAGGGTCTGTTCTGCTTGTTCGTCTGCGTATTCCGCCGCCGGCCGCGGTGTTGCTTCCATCTGAGGCTGGTTTGCTTTGAGTAAAAAAAAAGGTACGATGTCATCAGGATATGTCGTCATTCCCCGTCGCCCGGTGGTTTTTGATGGTACAAACTACAGTGAGTTTGTTGGCTTCTTCCGCATTCATATGCGTGGTATTCGTCTCCGGGGTGTTCTATCTGGCGAGGTCTCTTGTCCGCCGCGCCCGGTTCCTCTCGTGGCTCTACTCCGCCGACGCCCTCGTCCCTTGCTGCCGATGCTCCTCAGGCTGCTAAGGATGCCGCTAAGCTTGCTGATGAGTCTGCAACTCGTGCCTATGAGCAACAAGTTTTGACCTATGAGGTGGCCCTTCACTTTTACCGTGATGCTCTAGCTGGTTACATTCAGTGGTCTGATGATGATGCTCGTGCTGCAGCTGTTCTCACTTCCAGTGTTTTGCCTCAGTTTGCCTCTGACTTTATGGGCCTCGCTACCGCCTTTGCAATGTGGACATGTTTTTGCCAGCGCTATCAACCCTCCGGTGATGCCTTGTATCTATCTGTGGTTCGCCAGGAGCATGCTCTTCAGCAGGGTGACTCCACTGTTGATGATTTCTACGCACAGAGTTTTTGCCATTTGGCGCCAGCTTGACTCCCTTCGCACTGCTGGTTGCCGTACTTGTCAGTGTTGCCAAGCTGTGCGGCCGACTTGGAGTTTCATCGTGTCTATGAGTTCTTGTCTCGACTTCGTCCAGAATTTGAGCCACGACGCGCTCAATTGTTTGCCCGTGGTCGTATTACTCTTATGGAGGCGCTTTCTGAGATTCGGGCTGAAGAGACTCGCCTAAGTGGTGCCGGTTTACTTGAGGTTCCCTCTGTGCTTGCTGCTCGAGCTTCTACTACACCGCCTCTTTCACGCTCCAGTGCTCTGCCACTCCCGCCCACGTCTCCTAGTGGTGAGAGCCGCTCTCGTTCTCACTGCGGCTACTGCAACAAGGATGGTCATCCCGAGTCTGAGTGCTTCCTGAAGAAGCGGCACATGCGCCAGGGTGCATATCTTCTTTAGGGACTTGTGCTTCTATTCCGACCCCTTCAGCAGTGTCCCTGACTGAGCAGGATATTGTGCGACTTAAGCGTCTACTTGCAGCTTCGGGTTCTTCTTCACCAGGTTCTGTCGGTCTTGCTGTCGACTCTTCTAGCTCAGAGAGACCACCCTCTTCACAGTCAGAAGCACAACACAGGAGCTCTGCTTGGCCCTCTTCACAGTCAGGAGCACAACACGGGAGCTCTGCTTGGTCCTCTTCACAGTCAGGAGCGCAACACGGAAGCTCTGCTTGGTCTTGGCCCTCGGCGCCATGTTTTTTGTTTTCTTTCGCTGCCATCGTATCTAGTTCATGTGTGCTTTTTAGCTTCCTAGTTTTCTATAATTTCCGTTGCGTCCACCAAATCTGTTGATATTTTGTGTTTTCTCATGTCATGCGAGTCCACCAAACCTATGTCCGTCAGCCTTTTTCTGGTCATTGTCCTCTGTATAGGATTTCTGTGGCCTCTCTTTGCATTGTTGATCTAAGCCCATTCTCTTGCCGCCGAGCTTCTTTCGCCGTCGGTTCATGGGCCATGATTCTTTAAGCAATGCTTCTTCTCTTGATGTGCCATCTTCTTTTGATAACCCATCTTCTCTTGATACTTCTATTGTATCTTCTATTAATGCGGTGTCTTCCTCTGATGTGCCATCTTTATCCCCTTTGGCGACTCGACAGGTTTTGAAGACTCTTCACGCTACGACGACAGTCAAGACGCGGATTTGGATTATCATTTTTTTCTAGTATTACACTTCTTCAAATGCAATGCTATTGCATACGCTTTGCATTTGAGGGGGGGTGTTAAGGAGTATTAGTATTGGTCTAGGAGTCCTTATTAGTCTATGTTTAGTTTCCTTACACCCCAAGTCATGTGTAATATATATATGCCCCTTGGGCCTTCAATAAAGATAAGTTGCTTTCCTAACACATCCTACCGTTCTGGCGGCCCTGGTCTTGTTGCACGCAAACGGTAACCTTTGGTCGATTCCTTGGGACTCCGCGCCTGCGCTTGCCTCCTTAGCACTAAAGAGGAAACCTGCCGCTCTGCGCCCGCTGGCGCGCGCCTGGTCTTGGCCGTCATGGCTGGCGTCACCTCCAGATCTTCAACAAGGGTTCTTGCCTCCCGGGACTTGACCACTATACCAGCGTTCCTCCCAAGCTGCTTGCCCAGGGCGATGTGCATCAACCGCTGGAAGGTTGCTCCGGCATTGCGGAACCCAAACGGCATGTAGGTGTAGCAGTACACCCCGCATGGGGTCAAGAAGGCCGTCTTCTCTATGTCTTCCACCGCCATCTTGATTTGATGATAGCCTGAGAAGGTGTCCAGGAAGCATAGCAGGTCGCATTCGGTGGTGGAGTCAACGATCTGGTCGATGCGTGGAAGAGGGAAAGGGTCCTAAGGGCAAGCTTTGTTCAGGCTCGTGAAGTCAACGCACATGCGCTCCTTCCCGCCCTTCTTGGGGACGATAACCGGGTTTGCCAACCATTCCGGGTGCCGCACCTCCCGGATAACGCCGGCCTCTTGCAGCTTGTGGGTCTCCTAAACGATGAACGACTGCTTCTCCGGGGCTTGACGTCGCGCCTTCTGCTTCACGGGGCGCGCGTTCGGGCACACCATGAGGTGGTGCTCCACCACCCCCCGCGGGGCGCCTACCAGGTCCTCCTCCTGATCTCGGGGGAGGCCGGCGCCTATGGTGAAGGTAGTACCCGACTCCCCGTCCTCGTCGACCGGCACTTGCTTCGTCTCGGCCCGATCCTGAGAGAACAATTGCTTCTTCTTTGCCGGGGCAGCCCCCGGGCCTTCCGGAGCGCCCCCCGCGCTTGGCCGTGCGGCTGCCGCGGCCTTAAAAGTGAGCTTGAGGGCCATTAGCGCGTGCCTAGCGTCTCCCGCATCTTCATGATGTTGTAGCTGGGATGAGTCGCCGCCATGAACTTGGCGAGGGCCGGGTACCCGAGGATGGCGTTGTACGGGAGCCCGATGCGCGCGACGTCGAAGTCGATGAGCTCGGTGTGGTAGTTGTCGCGCGTTTCGAATGTGACAGGGAGGCGAATCTACCCCAAGGGGCAGGTGGAGCCGCCGACCACACCGGAGAAAGGCTTGGTGGGGAGGAGCCGACCATGAGGCACGTGGAGCGGGCCGAACGCCTCCACGGAGAGGATGTTGAGGCCAGCGCCGCCGTCGATGAGGGTCCTGGTGACCGCTACGTTGCAGATGGTGGGGGTGCAGAGCATGGGAAGTGCACCGATGCCGACTGTGGTTTTGGGGTGATCCCCGGAGTCAAAGGTGAGGTCGGCCTTGGGCGCCGCCCAGCCCGGAGGGGCCCCTCGGCGGGACGGGGAGGCCCCCATCTGGCGGAAGAACTGCTTGACGTGGCGGTCCGAGGATGGGGTTGATGTCGCGGCAGCGCTTGGAGGAGCTAGATGCACCCTTTCCTAGCGCAGCGCGAGCAGCCTCTTCGGACGCCTGGACCTCGGCCGCGAAAATGGCGGTCTGCTCCTCTATCCGGAGTGAGCGTTCTGTGTTACCATTTACTGTGATAACACCATTTGGTCCGGGCATCTTTAGCTTCAAATATGCATAGTGTGGGACCGCATTAAAGCGTGCGAACGCATTTGTCTGAGAAGGGCGTGGTAGCCGCTGTGAAAGGGGACGATGTCGAAGATCAAGTCTTCACTTCGGAAGTTATCGGAGGAGCCGAAGACTACTTCCAATGTGATCGTGCCTGAGCAGCATGCTTCGACGCCGGGTATAACACCCTTGAATGTGGTAGAATTGGGTTTGATCCTTGAAAGGTTGAGGCTACTGCCTCCGTCCATGAGGACGTGTGTCAGGTGGAACCCATGAACGATGGGATCCAAGACCAGAGCCACTGACCCTCCATGACGGATACTGGTTGGGTGGTCGTGTTTGTCGAACGTGATCGAGCAAACCGACCATGGGTGGTACTTCGATGCCACTGGCTCTAAGGTGTAAACGTCCCAAAGTGCACGCTTTCTCTCCTTCTTAGGTATATGAGTGACATAGATCATGTTCATGTCCTTTACCTGGGAGGGAAATTGCTTTTGGCCTCCATTATTGGGCCGTCAAGGCTCCTCCTCGTCCTCTCTACGTGTTTGGCTTTTACCCTACCCTTCGGTTGTCACCTTACCGACCTGCTTGATGACCCAACAGTTTCAGTTGGTGTGATTTGCCGGTTTATCCGAGGTACCATGAATTTGGCATGACCTATTGAGGATTTTGTCCAGCTGGCTAGGACCGTCCTTATTTCCCTTGAAAGGTTCTTTTTCTGTCCGGCCCTAGGGCCGCTGAACCTTGCATTGACTGCGGCGTCCTCGGTGTCGCCGCCGCCATTCTTGCTCCTGCGCTTATTTTTACTGCGCCTGGGTTTGCCGTTGTTGTCGCGTGCCTCTGGGGTACCGGCCTCACCGTATGCAAACTACGGGCCAGCCAGCTGCCTACTCCCGCGCAAAAGCGGGTCATGAGAGAAGTAAGGGCCGCCATGATCCTCGGCTTGTCCTGCCCGAACTGTCTCGCGAGCCACTTGTCCCGGATGCTATGCCGGAAGGCGGCGATTGCCTCTGCGTTAGGGTAGTTGACTATCTGGTTCTTTTTAGTTAAGAACCAATTCCAAAATTTCTGGGCTGACTCGCCAGGCTGGGATGATGTCGCTGAGGTCGTCGCCGTTTGGTGGTCGGACATAGGTGCCTTGAAAGTTTGCCCTAAAGTCATCTTTGAGAGCCTCCCAACTCCCAATGGAGTGAGGAGGCGGGCTGTTTAGCCAATGCCTTGCCGGCCCCATTAGTTTGAGCGACAGGTATTTAATGGCATGGAGGTCGTCCCCATAAGCCATGTGTATGTGGAGGAAGAAATCTTCGATCCAGACAGCTGGATCGGTTGTCCCATCGTACTGTTTGATGTTTATGGGTTTAAACCCGTTCGGGAAGTGATGTTCCATTACTTCGTCTGTGAAACAAATCGGGTGAGCGGGCCCTTCAAATCGAGCCGTGTTGTATCGAACGTCGGGGGATAGTCATGTGTGAGCCCGTTCTTGAGCTCTGCCATTCCTGTCTAGCCAGGCTTTGTAACCGTCGGGTCCGGCCGGCGCGCGCCCTCTTGACCCGTAAATGGATCGGGGGGCGCTCGGTTGGCCTCTATTCTTCTGTGGCGTCATAAGGCTTGAGGTAATCAACAGGATCTTCGGCGTAACGGCGCATTGCTTTTTTGGGGTTCCTATTCTCCCCTGTTGGCCTGTCATGTCCTCTAGGGGGCCGGTCAGGCTGATCAGCACGACCACGTTTAAAGGCACGTTGTCGGCTGCTTCGTCGTCGAACTCCGGGAGCAAACTTTGGCGCGGGTAGGATTTAGGTGCACTCTCCCGACACTCTTCGAGGTCTTGCTCAGCGACAAGAATGTCCACCCATTTTGTTGTAGGGTGAAACCCTAGATGGATATCTTTCACGAATTGGAGGGGAAATCCCCAAGAACACGAAGAACACGAAGAACACAAGAGAGGGGAAACACTCAAATTGACTAGATCCAATCACACATATGCTAGATCCAAGAACACACAAGAGATTACAATGATTCAAGGACAATAAAGGAAAGATACAAGGTACTAGTTCATCCCAATCCTATGAGGAAAGAGGTCTTGATGATCCTATGATGGGGATCCTTCCCTAGATGGGGGCTTGATATCCACTAGGGATCTTCTCCTAGGAGGTCTTGATCTCCATGAGGAGGAAGATGAGCAAAGCTCTCTCTTTGTCTATCAAATACTTTGCTATCCC